>NW_006777583.1:1097837-1132793 GCF_000442215.2 Lipotes vexillifer | reverse complement strand
GGAGGCCCTGCAAAGGAGAGCGGTTCCCTCCCCCTTCGGTCCTTCCCTCCCTACCTCCCTCCACCGTGCCTTTCCAACCCCCCTCCCTTTTTTTCCTTTCTCCCTCTCTGGCAGTGGCTGCGGTGGAGCCAGCTAGGGCGCCTCCGGATGCTGGAGACTGGGGAAGGCACAAGGGACAAAGCATCATCCCACGCTACCTCCCGCTGGAATCGGGTGCCTGGAAGAGACCGAGCGCACAGGGACAATCGCTCCGACTGTTGAGCGCTCAGCGCGCTCTGGGAGCACATGGGTCCGGGTGGCCAGCAGGATGGTGAGAAAGGGACCTGGCTGTTGCTGGCGCAACTCATCTCTCCTTGAGCGCGTCTAGGTGGCGAGCCCCTCCCACCCAGCACCAGCTAACCTGCCATCCCCTGTTCCTCCCTCTGCCAAAGGTTATACTGACGGCTGGGAAGGGTGTCCTCTGGTCGCCGATCTTCCAGGGCTCCTATACCCAGAGCCAGTGAAAGCTGGAGGAAAGGGAAGTGCCTGGGTCCACGGTGACCTGACTCACCTTTGAATGAAGTCTTCAGTTGTAATAGGTGCTGTCGTGCTGCTGCTGGCACTGCCTCCTGTGGCACTTTTGGAGCTCCTGGAAGGGCAGGTATTTGCTATGTCTAGTTGACTCCCAGCTTCTGAAGGCTAGCAACAGAAGTGACCCAGAGAATTACAGGTTTGGAAGGGCCCTATGGAAGCCAACTAGTCCAGCCCTCTGCCTTAAAAGCAGGACTTGGTATCATTCATGACAGAGAAGACTGCATTTAAAGCTCTTTCCTCTTCCCAAGAGATGTGTCCCATCACAAGCATTCTAATGTCTGCCCATAAACATCTAGGCTATCCTTCTAAGTATTGGTTAAATCTATATTTCTACCCTTGAACTTTTTTTAGATTTCAGCAGAAATGAACAACAATTAGTCATTATATTTTGTAATAAATCTTTGTATATATAAACACATTACATCATATCTCATTTCTGGCTAAATAACTTTAAGCCCTTTATTTAATCTTACTTCACAGGTATTACTTTTAGTCTTTTTTCTTTTTTTTCTTTTCTGACTTTCCTGCAACATGCATTAAACTCTTCTCAGTGTGTCCCCATTCCTGATTACACCAGTAAACACGGTCCAACAGTTTCCACTATTACTGATTAATTTCTTACACTTAAGAGCTTTTGTGCTATATTGGTGAACTACCAAAAACAAAGCAAAACCACAAAGAGCAAAAACAAAACCCCCCAAATCTAACCAATTAATGATAGGAATTGACCCTTAGTTGATAGGAAATGAAAAATAAACTATATAGAAACTATTCTTCACAGGTAATTTTATGAAGATTAGCATATAATCAGTTTACAAATGGCCTAAAAAATAGCATGTACATGTAGATTCACACAAATTCAATTAATACTGAATTATATGGTGAAAGACAAAATGCTCACATGACTTGTTACTTTTCAGAGAATGAATTCACTAATCTTCACGTTAGAAAACCAAGTACATAAGCAAAGCAAGCTGATGAAGCTCTTGAAAGTAAATTCTAGTTCTTACTAAATCAGTTTCCCTTGGCACTGACTGGTGGTGGGATGGGCATGAGGTAGTGGCTAGGTCACTTTTATTTACACCTTTTTGAGGTAAGTCCTGAGTGGCAGCACTGCATGTAGATACTTGCCTGTTGTGAGCAATTATTTTATTCACAATTCTTTTCAACTCATGAGTTGAAAGCAAGCATATTACACTGAAAGAGATGGTAAGGCTTTTTTTCTCCTGCTATTTTAGGGAACAATAGCTAGAGAAACACCATTTCATGATACAGAGGTGATAGTAGAATTGATATTTACATTCAACATTGGTTTAGTTATTTGACACCTATGCTTTTCACAACTGACTTTTCTAAAAGTGTTATTAGCTGCAGCTTAAAAAGAGGGTATTTGGTTTCATGAATGTAGTTTATTTAAAAACTGAAGATGAAAAAATGTATTTTAAAACAGATGGAACAGGAATAGAATCTATGCAATTTATTGTCACTCATTATGCAATATCACCTAAAATGACAGAAAAGAAACAAATGCATATATCCACAAAAAGAAAGGAAGAAATAATATCAACTAAAACTAAAATCTTGGAACAAATGAACAATGGTCACTCACTCAGAAGACTGGGTAGACCTGAAACCCAGATTTGCAATGGGAGAAGCCAATATGAAGAAATATAATTCTTACCACAGAATTCCAGAAATGCTCAGGAATTAGAGTACCAGGTCTTTCTAAACGTGGAGTGAGGATAAGACATTGGTTCAGTGCTTTTTTATAAGAAGCTCTTAGGCCTCTACATTTCTTCTTCTATCATTCACAGCCAAAAAACACACTTCCTAAGCTCTTCAAAAAGAGAGCACATTTAATCTTTGGAAATTTTGAACAAAAAATGAAGTATGTCTTAGATCACAAGGTATAGCTACAAATGTATTAAACACAGAGGGATTCATGAAACTCTACATAATAAACAGTGAGACTTCCAGGTCCAACAGGCTCCCAGGATGCTGAAAAATAGGCTTGTATCTATCACAATCTCAGCCATGCAGAAATTGGAGGAGCCCTCAATGAGAAAACTAAACAACCCAAGGGGAGGGGGATCTGTGGATACTGACAATTAGGATACCGCCCCTGCCAACAAAGGAACAAAGGAATTTGGCTTTTGTTAACACCATACAGTGAAGCCCATCATTGAACAGGATCAGGAACCCAAAGCTACTAATGAGCTATTTTATGTCTCACTCAAATATAAATGGACAAGTTTCCATTCTGGTATGGCAAAGTAGCTGATATGACTAACCTTACTGAATATGACAATTATAATCTCTGAACTAAGTATAAAAACAGTTATTTAAATGTGCAGAAAGAACCACCAAAATCAGAAAACTGGAAATGATGCAACCCATGAAAGAAAGGAGCTCTTCTGAATAAGATGCACTTTTATTCAGCTTTTCCTCTGAGGGCTCTGCAAGCAGCACAACTCTTAGTAGCTTGAGGTGTCAGAAAACAGAATTCAAGCCTGGCAGAGAGGAGGAAATTCCAGAAAGAAGGGACCACAGTGGAAGAATCCAAAAATCTACATGTAAAATGTGCTTAAATAATAGGCTAATCTCTGAGCTACATATATGTGTGGGAAATTTTGAGGAACCCAGCAAAAAGGACAAAGCAATAAATGGAAGGTTGAAAACACTGAGAAGAAATTTTAGCTGTTCTTCACCACAGGGGAGACATGGTTTGAAATATGAGTCCCATCAAATTTAACTGTGGGTTAGAAGAAAAAAGGTCTCTTCAGGAAAAAGATAATGGAATCCAGAATCTCTCCAAGGAGTCACTGACAATCCAGTCTACACACACGCATGCACAAACACACACACACACAAAGACTAGATACATGAAGTGGTAGGAAAATGTGAACCATAATCAAAAGAAAAATCAGTCAACAGAAACCAACCCCAAGATGACTCATAGGTTGATATTCATGGACAAATTATTTTAAACTGCTATTATATATATGTTCAAATAATTAAAGGAAAAGATAGTCATAATTAGTGTACAGATGGGTATTCGTATCAGAGATATGAAAATGATTCAAAAGAAACCATTAGAAATTTAAGAACTGAACAAGCAAACTACCTGAAATTTGGGGGAGAAAATCACTCAAAGAGTTTACAGAAGTGTGCAGATTGTAGGAGAAAGGGTGGGTGAACTTGAAAATAGAATATGGTATCCAACCTCCAAGATCATCCCCACTGATTTTCACTTCTTAGAATTCATGCTCTTCTGAGTTTACCTACCACATTAAATTACAGTTGACTTATGTGACAAATAGAATATGGTGGAAATGAAGGTGTGTGATTTCCAAGGTCATAAAAGCATTGCAGATTCTGCCCTGATCTCTTGGATGGCTTATTCTGATGGAAGCCGTGACATGAGGATACTCAAGCAGCTCCATGGAGATGCTGATGGGGAGAAGAACCAGCTTGCATGAGAGTAAGCCACAATTGAAGTAGATTCCCCAACCTCAATCAAGCCTTCAAATGACTGCATCTCCAGCCAACATTTGACTATAACTTCATGAGAGACCTCAGCTGAAACCACCCAACAATTCAGAATTTCAGATGATTCAGAATTCTAAACTCATAGAAACTGTGAGAGCTAAATGATTATTGCTGCTATAAGTCACTGAATTTTGGAGTAATTTGTTATGAATCTATAGAGAACTAATAAAAACAGAAATGATCCAATCTAGAGAACAAAAAGAAAAAATATTTTTTAAAAAATGAGCAATTCTCAGTGAATTTTTGGACAATATCAATTTATCTTACATGTAACTGAATTTCCAGGAGGAAAGGTGAAAGATTTGGGCAGAAAATTTATTTGAAAAAATAATAGTTGAGGGCTTCCCTGGTGGCACAGTGGTTGAGAATCTGCCTGCTAATGCAGGGGACATGGGTTCGAGCCCTGGTCTGGGAGGATCCCACATGCCGCGGAGCAACTAGGCCCGTGAGCCACAGCTACTGAGCCTGCACGTCTGGAGCCTGTGCTCCGCAAGAAGAGAGGCCGCGATAGTGAGAGGCTCGCGCACCGCGATGAAGAGTATCCCCCGCTTGCCACAGCTAGAGAAAGCCCTCGCACAGAAACAAAGACACAACACAGCAAAAATAATTAATAAACTCCTACCCCCAACATCAAAAATAATAATAATAGTTGAAATGTCCTCAAATTAGGTAAACGACATCAATTTACAGATTCAAGAATCTCAGAAACCCAAAGAGAATAAATAGAAATAAAATCACACATAGGTCTATCTAAGTCAAATGCTCCCAACAATAGATTTTTTTTTTTTTTTTTTTTTTTTTTTTTTTTTTTACAAATGGTAGCTAGTATTCATCAGAAAAAGTTTTTTTCACTGTCTTCCACCTTGCTTTTTTCTCTCATAACAATAGATCTTGAAGATTGCCCAGGCTCGGGACGCGCAGGCCCGGCGGCCATGGCTCACGGGCCCAGCCGCTCCGCGGCATGTGGGATCTTCCTGGACCGGGGCATGACCCCGTGTCCCCTGCATCGGCAGGCGGACTCTCAATCACTGCGCCACCACGGAAGCCCCCAGCAATAGATTTTTTTTAAAGTTCTGAAAGCATCCCCTTCTGAGAGAAAGAAAGAGGGGGGAGGGGGAATATATTATATATAAAGGAAAGTAATACAAATGAGAGATGATGCCTCATCAAAAATACTGTAGGACAAAAAACAATGGAATTATATCACTAAAGTTTTTTAACTTTGAAGATATTTAACTACTGAAAGAAAAAAAAAAAAAAAAACAGTAGATCCAGAACTCCATACCAAAGGAATATTTTTAGGCTGAAGGGAAATAAACAAGATGGAAACTCAGACATACCCGCCCCCCCCCAAAAAAAGCAAAAATGGGATATACGGGTAAATAAAAAAGGCTATATTTCATATTCTTCTCTAATTTAGAAGACAACTCATGGTTTAAGGCAAAAATTATAACACTGAATCTTGTGGTTTATAATATATATAGAGGTAAAATACAGAATACTACATATAATTCCTTCTAAATAATATTCAAGAAAAGGCAAAATGAAGTGACAGAATGCAGATTGGTGGTTCTCAGGGGCCAAGAAAGGGTAGAGGATTGATTGAATATGGGTTTGGGGGGATTTGGGTGGACACAGAAAGTTCTGTATCTTGAGTTTGATCGTTGTTACATGATTTCATGCATTTGTCAAAACTCTTCAATTATACTTTTAAAAATAATGGATTTTATTGTGTGCAAATTGTATCTCAACAAAGCCAAATAAAAACTGTAACAGTAGCATCAGCAATTCTTTTAGGTAAAATTAAAAGTCCATAAATATTGAAAAGGAAGACATTAAACTGTTCCCATTTATAAATGACTCGATTTTTACATAGAAAATCCTAGGATTTGACTTAGGTTCCTAATATTAATAAATGAATTTGGCAAGGTCACAGGGTACAAGATCAAAATAAAATAATCAACTATATTTCTACATGCTGCAGGAAACAACTGGAAATGCAATAAAAATATTTCATTCACAACAGGGGTCCTCAACCAACGGGCTGCAGACTGGTACTGGTCCGTGGCCTGTGAGGAACCAGACCGCACAGCAGGAGGTGAGAGGTGAACAAGTGAGTGAAGCTTCATCTGCCACTCCCCACCACTTGCATTACCACCTGAACCATCCCCCCCCCCACCCCCATCCATGGAAAAATTGTCTTCCATGAAACTGGTCCCTGGTGCCAAAAAGATTGGGACCACTGACTTACAATATAATAAAACAAGCATAAAATATTACGAATCGATTCAACAGAAGGTATTCAAATCTTTTACAGTGAAAACCACCATATATTGCTAAGAGAAATAAATGGAAAGATATACTATATTCACTGATTGAAGTTTCAGTATTGTTAACAAGTTGATTTTCCCCTAATTGAGATGTAGGCTAATGTAGTACGCTTTGTTTGGAGAAATCGAAAAGTTTATTCTAAAATGTATAAAGAAATACAAAATACCTGGAATATAAAAACAATCCTAAAAAAGAACAAAGTTGGAGGTCTCATTATATCTGATTTCAAAATTTACAATAAAGCTTCAGAAATAAAGACAGTGTGGCATTGGTGTAAGGAAAGAAAGAATAGGTCAATGGAAAAGAATAGAGTTTAGAAGTAAAATGATACACGTGGTCAATTAATCTTTGAAAAAAGTAACAAAGCAATTTAATGAGCAAAGAAAAGTCTTTTCAATAAATAGTACTAGAACAATTGGATAAATATATAGGTAAAAATGAACCTCAAAATTTTCCTTGTACCACAAACAAAAATTAATTTAAGACAGATCATAAACCTATGCATATAAGCTAAAACTACAGTAGTACTTTTAAAAGAGAAGACTAAATCATATCTTCAGGAACTTAGAGTAGATAAAAATGTCTTAGGACAAAGTGAGCTCTAAACATAAAAAAATTAAAAATTGGAATTTATCAAATTTTAAAACTTAAGTACAGCAAGAGACACAGTTAAGAAAGTAGAAACACAAGCCACAAACTGGGAGTAAATATTTTCAATAGAAATATCTGACAAAGAATATGTAACTAGAATATATGAAGAATTCTTAGAAATCAATTTAAAAAACTAAAAAAAGATTTCTGGTTTCTGCTCAGGATGTAGAGCACTACAAAAAACATTGCTTTAACCCTTATAATACAACAATTAAAAGCCAAAATGCAAGGTCAAGATTTCCTTGAACGCTTCAGAGAACTGGGGTCACAGGACAACCAAGTAGTCTAAAATCTAAGGAGAGACAGTGTTCACAAGGAAAGATGGCAGTTGCTTACCTGTAGCAAACACAGCCACATACCAATAAGAATTTGATATGAAGACTAACAAATTAGGGGATATTGAATGGGGGTTAACAAAAGAATGTGAGCCTGGGAGCCACATACAGAGGAAGAGTTCACACCTCCTTGCAGGCTTTTCTCCACAAACTCTACTGGGCACACAATAAAAGATGGTTGAAAGTCCTGAAAAAGCATGCTTGGTAGTGCAAACCTGGAGAAGGAGAACAGTAGCTACTGTGCCTAAACAAACAATGTTACTGGCATAAGCCCGCAGCAGATGGGGAAAGGGAACAGGAAAAACCCCTCTACGCTAAAGAGAAAGGCAGGAATATGTCCTGAAAACAGAATTACAAATGGTGGAAAGGCAAGAGCTCTAAATAGGTCACATCCCCAAGATCCAGAGACACAGGGCCTACCTAAGGCTAAAGATTTTTTAAAAAATTTTTATTGGAGTATAGTTGATTTACAATGTTGTGTTATTTTCTGCTGTACAGCAAAGTGAATCAGTTATACATATACATACATCCACTCTTTTTTAGATTCTTTTCCTATATAGGTCATTACAGAGTATTGAGTAGAGTTCCCTGTGCTACACAGTAGGTCCTTATTAGTTACTTATTTTATATATAGTAGTGTGTATATGTCAATCCTAATCTCCCAATTTATCCCTCCCCCCCTTTTCCCCTGGTAACCATAAGATTGTTTTCTACATTTGTGACTCTATTTCTGTTTTGTAGATAAATTGACTTGTACCATTTTTTAGATCCCACATATAAGCAATATCATATGATATTTGTCCTTCTCAGTAGGACAATCTCTAAGTCCGTCCATGTTGCTACAAATGGCATTATTTCGTTCTTTTTTATGCCTGAGAAATATATGTACCAAATCTTCTTTATCCATTCCTATGTTGATGGACATTTAGGTTGCTTCCATGTCCTGGCTATTGTAAATAGTGCTGAACTAACTGAACATATGGGTGCATGTATCTTTTCAAATTATGGTTTTTTCTCTGGCTATATCCCCAGGAGTGGGATTGCGGGACCATACGGTAGCTCTATTTTTAGTTTTTTAAGGAACCGCCATACTGTTCTCCATAGTGGCTGTAGCAATTTACATTCCCACCAACTGTGTAGAACGGCTCCTTTTTCTCCACACCCTCTCCAGCACTCATTGTTTGTAGATTTTTTTGATGATGGCCATTCTGACCAGTGTGAGTTTTGATTTGCAGTTTTGATTTGCATTTCTCTAATAATTAGTGATGTTGAGCATCTTTTCATGTGCTTTTTGGCCATCTGCGTGTCTTCTTTGGAGAAATGTCTATTTAGATATTCCACCCATTTTTTGATTAGGTTGTTCATTTTTTTGTTATTAAGCTGCATGAGCTATTTGTATATTTTGGAGATTTTTCTTCTTCTATCTGCTAATATGGGTAAAATATATGGTTTATTTTAGAATAAACCCAACTGTGTCATGATATAGTATAATTTTTATGTACTGCTTAATTTAAAAAAAATTAGCTCATGAGTAATACTGGCCTTAAAATTTTTTCCCTATAATATAAACCAGCTTATCCTGGCCTCAAAAGAGAAAGAGATAGAGGAAGAAAAATCATATGACCATCTCATTAGATGCAGAAAAAAATGATAAAAGTCTGTTAATTATAAAAACCAAAAAGATATTTTAAAAACTAAGATAGAATCTGCAGCAAAAATCATAATGGTGAAATGCTGAGAAATTTCCTTCTGAGATCAGAAATGGTGAAAGCATGGTCTCTACCACCACTCCTACTTTTACTCAGTATTGTACAGGAGGTCTTAACCAATGTAATAAGGCAAGATTTAAAAAAACCTAAGAGGAGTAAGTATTGAAAAGAATCTGTCATTATCTACAGATGATAAAATTGCTTATGTTGAAAATCCAAAATAATCTATAAATGAATTCTTAGAAGTAATGAGTTTATAGTCACTGAATACAAAGCCAATGTGCCAAATTCAATTCAAAAATTGTATTTCTAGGGAGGGAGGGAGATGCAAGAGGGAAGAGATATGGGAACATATGTATATGTATAACTGATTCACTTTGTTATAAAGTAGAAACTAACACACCATTGTAAAGCAATTATACTCCAATAAAGATGTAAAAAAACATTGTATTTCTATATATTGGCAAAAAACAACTAGAAAAGAAAAACAATTTAAACTTTACTACTTAGCAATAAAAAGAAGAAACTACTAAAATACACAGAAACATGGATGAGCCTCAAAAACATTAAGCTGAATAAAAGAAGTCAGACCTCAAAGAGTATGTATTGTATGATTTCATTTATTTGGAATTCTGGAAGAAAAAAGTGAAGGTAAATGACCTACCATCAAGATATATTTTGGTGCCATTTAAGAACACTGAAGTTTCTGGAAAGAAGAACCAGGTTACCTACAAAGAAACAATACTCAGAATTTCATCACACTTCTCATCAGTAACACTGGATGCTGGAAGACAATGAAGTAACCACTTCAAAGTTCAAGGGAAAAACTGATTTTGAACCTATGTGTTATGCCCAAGCAACTACCATTTCAAATAAATCAAAATAACATTTTCAAATATTATGGGACTAGGAAAATGTATCACCCTTTCAATTCTCTCAGATATAATCACCATAGTATTAACTGCAGTAAAACCTTTAATATGTGCAAGAAAGTGAGTGATATAGAATATGAGTCCTAACTGAAGAAAAAGCTAAAGTTTTAAAAATTATTAGTGCACAATATAATAATGTGGATTAGTATATTATTCTACAGAGGCAGCAGAGGAGAGAGGCTAGGATCAGAAAACACATAAAAGTAGATTACTAATCCCATCCCTTCCAGGCAAATTAGAGATATTCTGATTAAATATAGACTTCGATAGAAAGTTATAAGCTTAAATATACATTCAAAAATGTAAGGATAACAATGAGAAGAATAAAAAGTGTTTATAGCTTTCAAACAACAAGGTGGGGAGAGGAAATAGGACAAAGAAAGTCTGATAGACAAATGGCAGAGGGGTAAAAAAAAAAACAAAACAGCATTACAAAATATTTTAAGTGGCACTATAGTGGATGTTGTAGTGTACTGTCAAGGATGCCTCACTCAAGTTAGCCCCCTCCCTGCTCCCCGGGGGCAACTTGCATCCAATTACTCATCTTAGACTTCTTGCCTCAGTTCAGGACAACTCTAAAGGCCCATCTCATCTCCAGAGTCCCTGTGGGATTGGCTGAAACCTCTGGGAGAAATGTACCACAGTTCAACCTCTCCTTCTGCCCAATCCTTCCTTTATTCCCTTGCAGGCATTGTTCCTGATTGCTCCCCAATAAACTTTGTGCATACACACCTTTTGTCTTCTCTATCTCAACAAATGTTTCTAAGGGGATTTGATTTCGGACAGTTGGTGACAAGTGGTCCAAGGTAGCCGACTTTAAGGATGGAATTTTGGAGCCAAATCACTCACCAGCTGGCTAACAATAAAGACCCCATTATTGGTAGTGAATGGAGTATGGTAGCTCCTGGCATACCATGGCACAATTTGATTACAAATTGTTTCATAACAAGTAATTCCAAAGCTTAGTGGCTTAAAATAACTATTTCACTATTTCTCATGACTGTGTACTCAATTGGGCAGTTCTTCAGCTTCAAAGAGGTCAACTGAAGTTGCAATCAACTAGGAAGTTAACTGGGCTCATTCACATGGGCTGATGCTGGCTTCAACTGCAAGATCACCTAGGACTGGTGACCAGAGTGCCTACAAGTGGGATTTTCACAGCATGGCAGCTGGGTTCCAAGAGGGAACATTCCAAGAACAAGTGTTCCAAAAGAGAGGATGTGAAAACTCCTTGTTCAATTAAAAGCTAGGCCAAGAGTATCACTTATACCATATCCTATTTATCAAGAAATCAGAGCTTTGGCCAGATCCATGGGGAGAGAAAAGGGGATGTATGACATTTACATGTAGGATACAGTAAAACTGGGACCATCTTAGGAAACTAGCTACCACAGAGTATAGTTGTTAAAATTTCACTAGTGATGAAATGAGGTTGGATCACAGTAGGAGGAAAAACATTGATGGGTGCAATGTCTCAAATCTTTGAAAGGTTTGGGGGAAATCATAATTATAACAACATGAAATCAGATGGATTTTGTTGAGTGCAACCAGCCACTGGAAAAACAAAAATAAAAGGCCAAGGATGATTAATCACCAGTTTAAGGCAAAGTGAAAAAGCTGGTGGGCCTCCTTGGTAGCTTTTGAAGAGACTCTTGCCTCTGCAGCAGGACAGCGGAAAGAGCTGTGAATCAAGACTTGATTATAAAGATATCTAGTTGCATTAAAAAAAGTGAATTCTCAATCCTGGAAAGCCTGCTATACCAAGGTAGCGCCTTTGGTAGAAGGAATGGAACCCCCAAGTCTTGGGATGGAACTATCTTGGTTGATGCACTGGAGAAACTTGAAACCCTAGATTTCCCTGAACCATCTGGGCCTGTAGAAGTGGCGCACCCGTCCTATTAAAGGCTGTAACACCTCCATTGATTGGAGATGATACTGAGGGTTCAGTCTTGCAAGACAGTACCCATCCCACTCAGAATCTTTCCTCCCACCATCCTCTTAGTCTACAGGCCAATAACTAGGGTCAAGTCACAACACAGCGTAACACCCTAGGGAAGTGGGGCATGCTATGCAAGGAAAGGGATTAAACTCTGAAGGAGATACAGGACCTAGCCAACATGTACTGGCATGAATTTGGATCCTGAGGTTCCTGAATCAAGGGAGTCAGAAAATAAAATTACAAAAGGGAGATTTTATGGGCATGGGAACTGCTCCCTTGATGCTGGACTGAAGCCCTCAAATAAAAATCTCTGCCCACATAGAAAAATCTTCATTATTCAAAAAAGAAATCACACAGGACAAATTTTCTTACCAAATTGCAGTAGAATTAGAAACTAACAACAAAAAGTAGCAAAAGAAATCATGCATTTGGAAATGCCCTTCAGATAAAACTAAAATTCAAATTATAAATTATAATTTATATCCTTTATAATGAATAAAAGTGAAAGCACTAATTACAATAATCTGTGGAATATAGTCAACATAGTACTGAGAAATATTCATAATTTTAAATGTATGTATTAGTAAACAAAGTTTGAAAATAAGTAAGCTAAGACTAGCTAACGTATGCTGAACTAGCAAAAATTGGTAAGATGCAAACATAATGCAAATTCATTTTCAAATTCATTTCACTATCTTTTATTTTATTTATTTATTTATTTTTAACATCTTTATTGGGGTATAATTGCTTTACAATGGTGTGTTAGTTTCTGCTTTATAACAGAGTGAGTCAGTTATACATATATATATGTTCCCATATCTCTTCCCTCTTTGTTTTTAAGAGGAATCAGAGGTTGTTGGGAAGGTTGTTAAAACCCAAATTTGCAACTGGAATGCTTGCTGAAAGCACCTGGTTACCTCAGCAGTCAATATAAATTACAGAGGCTTTCGTCCTTATCCCCTCCTGGGGCACGTGGAGCACAGCCCTAAGGGAACTCCTATTACTCTTTTTTCCAGTGCTCCAGGAGACGTGCACATCTGTTGTTGACACATGTGGAACCTCAGCTCTCCCACCACCTCTCACACTGTTGATGTGATCATGATATTTTCAAACCTAAGGAAGGACCTCCAGGCAGAAGGAAGACACACCTGACACAATTAAAACCAAAACAGTTGGCACACTGGGATACAGATGAGGAATTTACTGCCTTTCTCTGTACACTCCGAGCTGCTGGATGTTAGTGAAGGGTTAAGCTAAGGACAAAATTAAAGAATTGTATCTGTTTTCTTATTACATGAAGAGGTTGCATCACTTGGTTTTTCCTTAAAATCTCTGACCATAAAATTGTGACCCTTTCCTAATTTACCTGGGCTACTTCAAGTTTACTTTGGGGAACTCCTTTCCACAGACAGATTGACATTGCCTTTTAGGATCTTGCAATGCATGCTGGTTAAGAATCTTAGCCTGGGAACCACCCGGACCTGGGTCTGATACTTGACTCACCGCCTACTTACTAGCTGGGTGACCTCAGGCAAGTAGCTTCCCCTCGGCAAGCCCATCTCCTTATCTGTAAAGCAGGTAGGACACCCCACTGCCAGCCTGGGAGTATTCTTGTGAGGATTCAGAGAGACCTTGGTATCAAGTCTTCCTCTCGGTGACCGACGCATAGTTAAGTACTCAATAGTTTCTTTGTTTTTACCATTGTAATTGTTTTACAAAAGAGAGTCGAACAGATAAAATGCACAAGCTGACCTGTAACATAATTGAAAAACTTAAGGCAATGCACATGTATTTTGGCAGTTTAGAATGTGATAACTGGACAAACGTTTCTTCCTTGTTGAGTGCTCAGCAAAGTCTGCATACTGTGCTATTAGAAATGCCTGTTATAAGGGGAACAGACCTCCACCAGGTTCATAGTATCATTTGAATTTGAAGGCATTCCTTTCTCACAAAAGGAATTGCCATTTGAAAGGACAAGTCCCTATGAGGAGTAGAACAGACAGCAGAAGGTCTTGGCTTTTAGCTGCCTGAGCCATCTCAAATAATTCATCCAGTCTTCTTGACCTCTGCTTCAACCTCTCTGTCCAGGAAAGCAACAGGTATATTGCATGCAAGGAGGTTACTGATTCCTTCAAGTTTGATTTTGGGGTCAGATAGAACTAGCTTCAAATTCTAGCTGCACAGCATGCAAGCTGTGTGGCTAATGATTTTGAGCCCTAGTTTATGCCTCTGGGAGGAGATTAATGGGGTACCTTCCTGATAGGTTTGCTGGGAGGATTAAAAGAGAGCAAATTGCCCAAGCTTTGCAAATGGCAGCTAATAAAATAATGAAAACTTTTTGCTTTCAGAACTCTATCTTAAATTGAGGACTCCAAAGAGCTTCTGTGACTATTATTAATTTTTAATTAAAAGTAAGTTAAAATTTATTTTATTACTATGAGAAACAAAATGAGAAACTTTAAAAATATTTGTGTATTAATTTAAAAATCACAGCAAACTCTTAATATGCTAACATAAAAATACATTTTTAATAAAAAGTAACTTTTTTTAAAAAAAGGAACAAAAGAGAAGACTTCATTAGTTTTTTTTTTTCAAGTCCCTTTAATGTCTTAGTAGGAAGGAGTGGAATTCTCATATCTGCTTCCACTAAAATCTGTTGCAGTATCACACATTACTTAGCTTCTGGAAAACTCCACTTTACACCCTAGATGGAATGAAAGCAGAGAAAAGCAAATAATACCTTGGCATTATAAAAATAGTTTTGACCTCATGGACTCCCTGAAAGGGACTCAGGGACCCCCCACTCTTTGAAAACAACCGACTTGGGACAACTGTCTTTCAAACTCTCAAACTGTAGATGATCCAAAGGCTTATGTAGAAAAAGAATGTTACAATGCATAAGAGAAAGAGAAACATCAAGGCCAAGAATATAGAATATCTGAGTCCCACTGAAGAATTTACTTTTAGAAATAAGCTTGTACTCAAGTACGGGGCAGGAGAACAGCAGGAGCCCGAACATATTTACAGAATCAGGCAAGTATCAGGCAAATATATTCTCCAAACAGACTGGACAAACTTGTGATGCCAGTAATCCAGACATCACAGATCACTGCTTCTATGTCTCTTTCTCCGTTCTCCACCACTCCACACCAGCACTGCAGGAAAATACCCATTTGCTCTCTGGATTATCGAATGTTGTAGTTATACCCCACCAGGGCATGGTGACTCAAACCCAGAAAAACTCATGGGTTTTTCAAACACACAGACCTGGGTTCAAAGGCTCGAATTGCCACTTAAGAGCTATGTAGTCTTGGAAAAGTTACTTAAATTTACTGAATCTCATGTATATGATGGGGATTGTGATGGACTAAAAATGACCATATTCTCTGCAACTCCTCCCATCAAAAGTGTGGAATGCAATGGAATACTACTCAGCCATAAAAAAGAAACCTTACCATTTGCAATAACATGGATGAATCTAGAGGGCATTATACTAAATAAGTCAGACAAAGACAAATACCACATGTGATCTCACTTATATGCAGAATCTAAAAAACTAAACAAAATGAAAACAGACTCATAGATACAGAGAATAAATGGATGGCTGCCAGAGGGGAGGGTGGGTGAAATAGCTGAAGAGGATTAAGAGGTATAAACCTCCAGTTATAAAATAAATAAGCCTGAGGATGGAATGTATAGCACAATAATGGTCAATAATACTGTCATAACTTTGTATGTGGACAGATGGTTACTAGATTTCTCGTGTGATCATTTCATAATGTATGCAAGTCAAATCTCTATGTAGTACACATGAAACTAACATAATATTGTATGTCCACTATCTTTCAATAAGATTTTTTTTAATTAATTAAATTTATTTAACACACATAGAGCTAATTCAAGTAATCTCCTTCTTGAGTGAGCTTTGGAGTTTTTGTCTTCAAGGAATTTGCCCATTTCAAGAAAGTAATCAAATTTTTTAGCAAAGTTGTTTATTATATTCTCTTAATCCTTCTAATGATGTAGATCTCTAGTGATATTTTTTCACTCCTTACACATAATGTATATATTCTACCTTTTTTTTGAATTTTTGAATTTTATTTATTTTTTTATACAGCAAATTCTTATTACTTATTCATTTTATACATATTAGTGTATATACGTCAGTCCCAATCTCCCAATTCATCAATAATGAATCTTTCAATAAGATTTTTTGAAAGTTGAAGTCTATTTTCTCATGTCTTGAATTGGGCTGGCGCTGAGTCTGCATCACTCTATGTGGTCGAAGCGGCAATACTTAACTTTTGAGCATGGTTTCAAGAGGCCCTGCAGCTTCCACACTTACCCTGTGGAACCCTGAGGCCCCCGTGCTGTGATGAAAGATTCCATGGAGGAAGAGGGCCAGCCATCTCTGGTGAGGCCCCAGACATCTTATCCCATCCAGCCTCAGCCAAGCAGCCATATGGAGAGTTCCGGTGAAAACAGCAGAACCACCACCCATTCAGCCCACAGAACTGTGAGAAATGATCATTCTGTTTTAGGCTACTAAATAGATGGGTAGTTTCTAGGGTGACCAATTTGTCCCAGTTTGCCTGGGACTTGCCCACTTTTAGCTGCCAGTCCCACATCCCAAGAAACCCCTCAGCCCTAGTTGGTCACCTATTTGTAGCACAATTGCAAATACCTTACACAGGAATAAGAGCGTTCAACTCAGTGTTTGAGAGAATTAAGTGAAATGATGAGGTAAAGGCAAAATATAGACAGAGCCCATAAAATGAAAGGTTTTGTTTTTCTTTTCAATTTATAAAATAACTTTATAATAATTTATAATTACTCTATCTTTAATAAAATAATATTTCCATAGCTAATTAAAATTTGATCTTTTATCTTTGTCTATAACTGAACTTCTCATTCAGGGCCCTAATTGCTTTTTTTCTTTTTTTAAATTAGTTTATTTATTTTTGGCTGCGTTGGGTCTTCGTTGCTGCACGCGGCTTTCTCTAGTTGCGGCGAGCGGCGGCTACTCTTCGTTGCTATGCGCGGGCTTCTCATTGTGGTGGCTTCTCTTGTTGCGGAGCACGGGCTCTAGGCACGTGGGCTACAGTAGTTGGGGCACATGGGCTCAGTAATTCTGGCTCGCAGGCTCTAGAGCTCAGGCTCAGTATGGTTGTTAGTATTTGCCTTATGTATTGAGGTGCTCCTATGTTGGGGGCATAAGTATTTACAATTGTTATATCTTCTTCTTGGATCGATCCCTTAATCATTATGTAGTGTCCTTCTTTGTCTCTTCTGATAGTCCTTATTTTAAAGTCTATTTTGTCTGATATGAGAATTGCTACTCCAGCTTTCTTTTGGTTTCCATTTGCATGGAATATCTTTTTCCATCCCCTTACTTTCAGTCTGTATGTGTCTCTAGGTCTGAAGTGGGTCTCTTGTAGACAGCATATATATGGGTCTTGTTTTTGTATCCATTCAGCCAATCTGTGTCTTTTGGTGGGAGCATTTAGTCCATTTACATTTAAGGTAATTATCGATATGTATGTTCCTATTCCCATTTTCTAAATTGTTTTGGGTTCGTTATTATAGGACTTTTCCTTCTCTTGTGTTTTTGTCTAGAGCAGTTCCTTTAGCATTTGTTGTAAAGCTGGTTTGGTGGTGCTGAACTCTCTCAGCTTTTGCTTGTCTGTAAAGGTTTTAATTTCTCCATCAAATCTGAATGAGATCCTTGCTGGGTAGAGTAATCTTGGTTGCAGGTTTTTCTCCTTCATCACTTTCAGTATGTCCTGCCACTCCCTTCTGGCTTGTAGAGTTTCTGCTGAGAGATCAGCTGTTAACCTTATGGGGATTCCCTTGTGTGTTATTTGTTGTTTTTCCCTTGCTGCTTTTAATATGCTTTCTTTGTATTTAGTTTTTGACAGTTTGATTAATATGTGTCTTGGCGTATTTCTCCTTGAATTTATCCTGTATGGGACTCTCTGTGCTTCCTGGACTTGATTAACGATTTCCTTTCCCATATTAGGGAAGTTTTCAACTATAATCTCTTCAAATATTTTCTCAGTCCCTTTCTTTTTCTCTTCTTCTTCTGGAACCCCTATAATTCGAATGTTGGTGCGTTTAATGTTGTCCCAGAGGTCTCTGAGACTGTCCTCAGTTCTTTTCATTCTTTTTTCTTTATTCTGCTCTGCAGTAGTTATTTCCACTATTTTATCTTCCAGGTCACTTATCCGTTCTTCTGCCTCATTTATTCTGCTATTGATCCCATCTAGAGTATTTTTCATTTCATTTATTGTGTTGTTCATCATTGTCTGTTTCATCTTTATTTCTTCTAGGTCCTTGTTAACTGCTTCTTGCATTTTGTCCATTCTATTTCCAAGATTTTGGATCATCTTTACTATCATTATTCTGAACTCTTTTTCAGGTAGACTGCCTATTTCCTCTTCATTTGTTAGGTCTGGTGGGTTTTTATCCTGCTCCTTCATCTGCTGTGTGTTTTTCTGTCTTCTCATTTTGCTTATCTTACTGTGATTGGGTTCACCTTTTTGCAGGCTGCAAGTTCGTAGCTCCCGTTGTTTTTGATGTCTGTCTCCAGTGGCTAAGGTTGGTTCAGTGCATTGTGTAGGCTTCCTGGTGGAGGGGACTAGTGGCTGTGTTGTGGTGTATGAGGCTAGATCTTGTCTCTCTAGTGGGCAGGTCCACGTCCATTTCACTATCTTTTAAAATCCATTCTATAGTCTCTTTCTTCCCCTCTCCTTGGATAAAATATTGAGAAATGGACATAGCTTTTCTGATCACTCTTAAACGGTAATAAAAAAATCCTCCAGTCACCTTTAGTAATGGTTTTGGTCTTATTTAGATAACTAAAATGCCCATTTTAGTGAAATAGTCTACATTGGGATTTTATTTATGTTTCACTTCTCCCTTTTCCAACTCAGGTTCATTTCAGGCTGGGACTCAGCGGGGAGCGGGGAGGGCATTGTGTGGAGACTCCTGTCCTTGCTTTGTCAGCTCCTCCTCACCCACTCCCACACTTTTAGCTGTGACATTAGGACCCTACAGAGTCAGAGATGGGATAAGGAGGTAAGGAGTAAGAAAAGTCTAACTTGATAGGGTGATGGGTGTTGTGATGTGGTGATATGCTCTCTGGGTTTGCTGAATCTTCATTGCTGACTTCATGAGGGTATTTTTGTGGACTTTCTAGAGATTTCTTCACTAGAAACATCAAATTGTAGTTCACTTGATGTGGGCAGGGCTCTGTCTCTGGCCTGGCCACTTAAGATTTTCCCCTCAGGTTCAGTATCTAAGGGTTACCTCTTTCTGGTCTGTTCAAAGCCAGATGGCTCTCCTTTTTATGATTCATGTCTGGTCTAGGGAAACACATGCCTCTGCTCAGCTGTCAGTGGAGAAGGCACCTCTCTTTGCTCTTCCTCAGGCAGACAGCTCCAGCCACATACTTTCTGCCTTTCATTTTCTCACAAACTGTCTCTTTGCTCCCTCAAACAGTAAGGGCAAAGAAAGAAGGCAGGGATATGAAATTCTACATGAAAGACTCTTAGAATCCATCTAACTTGTCTTGAGATCAGAGGGAACATCCCTCCTCCCACTCACCCCACACACTGAGGAGGGGAAGTATGGATGCAAAATGCCACCAAGCAACAACAGTTCCTCAAAATATCTGCTCTTCCCTGGCTCTCCTACCTCAATCCTTTTATGTCCTCAAGTTGGATGCGGGACCAAGGGTCACAAAACTGCTTTTCAGCTACCTCTTTTGTCAGTTGTACATAGATGAACTAGACTGTCATTTTGAAATGTAGGGGGTCCTTGACACTTATTATTTTGGCCTTTGGTTTCAGACAAAACCGAGACAGCAAATATCTGATTACTCATCCTGCCACACACATAAACTTAAGGAACCAGAAAAAATTGACAAAATAGAACAAAAGCAAGTTAAAGAAAAGAATTAATAAAAGCAGAAATTGATTAAATAAAATGAACATTAAGCACAATCAGTAAAAGCAAAACTTTGTTCTTGGAAAATCCCATTAAATTGAACTTCTGGTAATTATAAGGAAAAAAATTAGGAAAGACACAGGTAAAGAAGATTATAGATGGAAAGGGAATATAAAATTACATTAAACAAGGTAAGAATTGTAAGAAAATATTATAGTTATCCTTATGCCAAAAATTTAGAAAACTAGGTGAAGTGTATAACTTCATAGAAAAGTATATGTTATTATAATTAATTCAAGAAGTATACAAGTAGGAATAGAACTTTTATTAGTAAAGAAATGACCAAGGAAATTAAAATCTACTCTTTAAAAGATCTTAGGTCCAGGAAATTTCATAGAAGGATTCTACCAAACTTCAAATAGCAGATTATTTTCCACATTATATATAAACTGTCCCACAGTACAGAGTTTAAAAAAAGTTGGTAAATCATTCCATGAGAATAGCAAAACTCTACTATCAACAAAGGACAAAAAGTATACAAAGAGAGAAATATAACCCAATTTCTTCTCATGAGCATGAATATTACAATCTTAAAGTAAATACAGCTGCCCCTTGAACAATGCTGGGGGTTAGGGGTGCCAACTCTTTACACAGTTGAAAATCCATGCATAGCTTATAGTCCGCCCTCCCACATATACACATAGGAAGTTCCTCTGAATCCAAGGTTCCGAATCCTTGGATTCAACCAACCTCAGATCATATAGTACTAAAATTTATACTATTTTAAAAATCCATGTATAAGTGGACCTGTACAGTTCAAACCCATGTTATTCAAGGGTCAACTGTATTAACATTCTAAAGCCAGCAGAAATTAAAGGATACCATAATGAAGTAAAAGATATTTCTGTGTTGATATTTGCAAAAATCATAGAAAATTTGCTTCTCTGGGCACACACACACACACACACACACACACACACAAACACACAATAAATAAAGAGGCAGAAATTTCAGTACATTAAGAAATTTAGGAAATATTTTCCACTGACCACTGATTCTATAGCCAATACAATATTACACAATATTCAGATATTTTCACACTGGTTTCAGGCTTTTGTTGATGAGAAACTGTTTCTTTTGTTCATGTATCTGAATACTAACCCCTTTTTTCCCCCACTTCATGTGAGGCAGATAGACCTGTATCTAATCTCTCCGAGTGCAGCTGTGATCAGCAGTGACCCTAACCAGTTATGACTCTATTACCTTACTCAGACTGGTTAAATGGTCAAGTTCTTCTCTGTTCTTTGGTAGGATAAGGAGAGGAAAAAAATCTTGAAATGTCCACGTATAAAGAAGTGTCTAAGTGAGGGTTTCTTTGCTTAAATATTATTCCTGGTTAAACATTAGAAAATAAGTATATATATCATTATTAGCAAACTAAGGAAAAAATCTATTTGATTATTTTCAATGCTCTTTAATGATTTAAAAAATTAGCAAGCATAAACTAAAGAAGAAATATCCTCAATCTAGTAAGGGGTGCTTATATGAGATCTACAGAAAATATCATAGTTCATGGCAAAATATGAGAAGCACTGTGACTACAGACACAAGAAAAGGATATCCTCTATAGCAATACTCAGTGTAATGAACACATGGAGAGAAAGAAATAGGAGGCATCAATATGAGAAATGCAGAGATAAAGTTAGTGCTCCTCTTATGAGCACTATCCAGTGAGGAAAATAGATCTTATTAAATATAAGATACCTAGAAAATACCCTTCATTTTGAAATATAGGAGTCCTTGTCACCTTTTACTTTGCTTTTGGCCCTTGAGTTTCAGACAAAACCAAGACAGCAAATATCTGATTTACTATCTATTTTCTCTGAAGATGCCACAGAAGAGACAAATATATCTGAAAAAGACTATCAATGAGACAGGACTTCTAAATATGTATGAATACATACTATGAGGCCTATACTAATTAAGCCTAGAGAGTTTAGGAATAGGGAAATAAAGCTGAATTGGGTACATTAGCAGACTCACATATATGTAAGACTTTTTTTATTTGCTTGCCCTTTTAATCAGTGGGAAAAGATTGTGTGCTTATTAAATTGTAGGAAAGTAGCTCTCATATAAAAAAAGTGAAGCAAGATACTATCTATGCCTCATATTATTTACTAAAACAAATTCCATGTGGCTTAAAGCACCAAATGTTAAGCAAGAATATAAATGTGTTAGAGGAAAATACAGAATACTTTTAAAGCCTTGGGGTACCAAGTTTTCTCAAGTGAGACCCCCAACCCAGAAACCATCAAGTATATGTGACAGATTTCTCCTAAAAAATTTAAAGCTTCTGTGTAAAGGGAGAGAGACATAAACAAGTGGCAGAGATAAATTACTGCAACACATTTAGCAGACAAGGTATTAATAACCAGAATATATAAAGACTGCTATAAGTAATTTAGGAAAAGGCAAACAATACTAAAATGAGTAAAGGAGGCCAGATGGCAATTCTCACAAAGAGAAACAAAATGGCCAGTAAACATAGAGGACATTCATTCTCACTGGTAACTCTGTGTATGTGTGTATGTGTGTGTGTGTGTGTGTGTGTGTGTGTGTGTGTGTTTTCACTTATCAGATAGCATAAACTGTCAAATTTGGGAAAGGTATAGGGAACCTGGTACATTTGTATGCAGTAGATAGAAGTCTTTTGGGAAGGCAATTAGGAAGTATATATTTTGAATCTTAAATTCCTTTGGGCTAGCAATTCTGCTTTTAGCAATACATTTTCAAGAAATACTTTCTCAAGTGCACAGTGATATATTCAAGGTTATTCATAACTTTACTGTATATATTAGTGTAAAACTGGAAACACTGAAATGTCCATCAATAGAGAAGTTGTCAGTGGAATTTTATATATGGCATGTAAAAAGAATGAGTTATATATATATGTGTGTGTATAACATGAAAATTTTTCCAACCATATTATTTTTTACAAGTTCAAGTACTAGGATATGACCACTCTGTGTTAAAAATTAGGAAGCAAATATATATATATACAAAAATACATGGTAATTGGGCTTCCCTGGTGGCGCAGTGGCTGAGGGTCCGCCTGCCGATGCAGGGGACACAGGTTCGTGCCCCGGTCCGGGAGGATCCTGCATGCCGCGGAGCTGCTGGGCCCGTGAGCCATGGCCACTGAGCCTCGCGTCAGGAGCCTGTGCTCCACAACGGGAGAGGCCACAACAGTGAGAGGCCTGCGTACCGCAAAAAAAAACCAAAAAAAAAAAACCATGGTAATGGTCAAAAGAATGCATATCAGACACATGACAGTGGTACCAACTCAGAAATGAAAGTAGGAGTATCATACAGGGGTCATTTCAGGTTTGCTCTTAATAATGCCAAATTTTAAAAATCTTTTATAATGAGAATATATTCATGCATTAGTGGGGTAATTAAAAAGACAAAACAATTAGAGGAATGAAGTAGTAAAGAATTTCCTTTTTGGTCCCCGGCCACTTCTGTTTGTAATGGAAAAATTTGCCCCATTTTGGCCACTCCATTCGTTTTGGCCATTTATTAGTCATGCTTTGAGACCGGGCCAAATTTTCAATGGATACAAAGGAAAAGAAGTAGCAAATTATTCACCAAAACAATCACCTCAAAAGCCTTCACTTTAGATATACATTTACTTACCTTCCATACTTTCTCCCACTGGAATTTAGAATTTTCCTTCTTGAAACTTCTAGTTGCTAAGCAATATTTCCTCCTTCCTCTCTGATGAGCTTGGTTGCCATATTAACTTTTCATGAGCTTGATCTTCTTTTTTTCCTAATCACCACCCACCACCACCACCACACACACACACACACACACACACACACACACACATACACACACACACAGAGTTTTCTAGAGCTGTTCCACACACAAGGTGTTTATTCATTCATTTGCTTTGTAAGAAATAAAGTCTTATCTTTTTTTATTGTTGCAAACTTATAACCAAAAGGATGAAGAGAGAATACCTCTTCCTTATTCTAAGAAGATAACTACCCCAGAGATGGCTTTCCAAAAATTAAGATGAGGACTGGTTTGAGGGTTAGAGTTTGAGGATACAGTCCTAAGTTTACACATTACTTTAGGGTGATGGCTTTCAGATGGTTAAGTCCTATTACAATTTCATTCAGTAAATATTTATTGGGCTACTATCATGTTCCCTATAATGTACTAGATATTGAGAATGCAAGAGTCGACGAAGAGTTGCCACTCTCAAGCAGGTTACATTCAGAGGATGGTATATGAATGCAATGTCCCTACCTCCAGCGTATCCAAACTCTGCTCCAGCTTCCAACTACACCTTCCCCTGAGCTTGACAATGGCTGTCAGGTGCAAAGCCTTCTGCCCTACCTGGGTTCTGAAGGGGCTACAGGATGTGTCCTCATTTGGCCAATAGAGTCTGAAAACTGGCAGTGGAGAGGCCTCAGGCAAGAAACTGAGCCCTGGGATTACTGGTGAGATTTTGGCCTTTGGAGAGCCTTGGTCCTTCTGTAGGAAGTACCGGTCAACTTGGCTCTGGAGTAGCTATTAGGGATACAAACATGAGTAATGCTCATGTTGGCAGAATAGCATATTCTCTTGCTGTGGACAAAGAACGCCTGGATTTAAGTCCTGACTCCATTGCTTCCTAGTAGTAAAAGCTTGGGTAAGTTTCTTAACTCTTCTTTTATAAAATGGAGACAACAGTGTATAGATCAAAAGGTTGTTATAATAGGAATCCTAATTGTTATAAAATGCTTAGAACAGGACCTGAAACAATATGGTAAAAAAATCTTGCCTTTCTGTCTCTTTAGCCTGACACTAATTCTGTAGCTGAGAATGGAAAGAAAGGAAAGAGGCTTCCTTAGGAAGAAGCCATGCTGGTCTATCATCAACTCACAAGAGTACATAATGCCATGTCTCCCACCATTTTCTTGGTTCTACTGCTGTTTGTATACCCAACAAGTCAATTTGGGCCCTGAAGGCAATAAAAGTCAGGGTCCAAAGGGACCCATCATCAGATGGAGGAAGAACAAGCACAGTTTGTGCTTCCCAGTAAAAGGTAGCTCCTGGGATCAGAACTTCTGATGGGGACAGGCCACACATTTAACACCATTAACAACAAAATAATAAGAGCACTTAAGGATATACTTTCTGGAAATAAGAGGTATGGTTTTTTAATCTTTTGAAAAATGCAATGCATAACATGAAATGAAGAACAGAATGAGCCATGCTGAGAACTGGATTACTGTCATGGAAAATCAAAGTATAGAAATGCTTCAAAAATGGAGCAAAAATTAAAAGAGATATAAATCCTGAGGGAAGAAAGAAGTGATTTGGAGAACACATGAAAGTTTAAATAAGCAAATGATAGGTGATCCAGGACAGAAAGAAACAAGGAAAGAGAAGCGGTAATTAAGTACTAGAGAAAAATTCCCTGGCTTTAAGAGAGATTTGATTCTTCAGGTTAAAAGTGCTCACTGAATTTGAGCAAGATTGACTTATACAAAATAACATCTATTTAAAAAAATTGTTCTGACGAACCCAGGGGCAGGACAGGAATAAAGACGCAGACGTAGAGAATGGACTTGAGGACATGGGGAGGGGGGAGGGTAAGCTGGGATGAAGTGAGAGAGTAGCATTGACATATATACACTACCAAATGTAAAATAGATAGCTAGTGGGAAGCAGCTGCATAGCACAGGGAGATCAGCTCGGTGCTTTGTGACCACCTACAGGGGTGGGATAGGGAGGGTTGCGAGGGAGACCCAAAAGGGAGGGGATATGGAGATATCTGTATACATATAGCTGATTCACTTTGTTATACAGCAGAAACTAACACAACATTGTAAAGCAATTATACTCCAATAAAGATGTTTTTTAAAAAAAATATAACATCTATGTGTATTATGATAAAATGCTTGAATCCCAAAGATAAAAAACAAAACATCATAAGCTTCTAGACAAAAAGAATTGGTTACAAAGGAAAAAAGAACAGACTGACATCCGATTTCTTGCCTGTTACTGTGGAATCTAGATGGCATTTAAGTAACATCCACGGGCTAGTGAGAGAAAAGAACTGTGAACCAATAAGCAAGAATTCACAGACGGTATCAGCACACATCTCATCTGAGAATACATAATAAAGAACTTTAGCCAAACGAGTGAATCAGAACAGAAATCTTAACATAAGCAAAGGTGAAGGAGAAAAAAATGCTGATGAAAAATGATTTTTGCAATATATGGGAAAGTGACTCAAAATAATTTAGGGCTTTGAAATAAAATGACACGCTCTAAAATAATACAAAAGAACAGTTTAGAATGAAAATACAAAATAATTTCACCAAAACTTTTGTGTTGAGAATGAGGAGAAAGGAAGAGAAATAACAGAATTCCAGTCATGGCTTGGGGAGAGTAGGGAATTAGAACACTAATCCATCTAACGTTGCGGGAGCAGGGAGGAATCAGATGTGCCTTGGTTGGGGGACTGTCTCCATTCAGATTGCATTCAGCTAAACAAAATGAAATCTGACTAAACAGGGCCTTGTATTTCTCATGTAACAGAAGTTGGGAGCAGGCAGTGCAGCAAAGTTTCCCACCGCCAACAAGGGCCTGAACTCCTGCATTCCCATGGCCCCTATTCTTGTGGCTGTTGTCATAATGATCACAAGGTGGATGTTCCACCTTCAGGCATGATATCTACATTTTAGGCATGAAGAATAGGAAGGGCAAAGGGCAAAAATACATGCCGGCTGAGTATATATACTATTGTTCTCCCTAAAGCCCCAGCCAAATAGATTTCTGCTTATGTATCATTAGCCAGGAAGTAGTCCCCTGGCCACTCCTAGTCTAAAGAAAGCAGGGGAAATCAAGTTTGGAACACTCCCTCTCCCCCAAAGAAATCTGCATTTTGATTAGTACAGAAGGAGAGAATGTTATAGGTGGGTAGGTAACTACCACTGTCCACAAAGGGAACAGTTAATATTTTGCTTTTATATCACAAGTGAGAATTTCCATTTGCAATAGGAAGGTAACCCCTAGTGCAATGGAAACATAAAGTTGAACTTTCAAATTAACAAGAGAAAAAAAGAGAATAAAGTGTAGTTTGATCATACCAGGAGAAACAGGGAAAGTAAAGAAGGAAATAATAAAATAAAAAGTAAATATTAATACTGCAGGAAGTATATAAATTCTTACTTCACATATGAGAGAGCCAAATTGTTCTAATTTTGTTTAAAAAACAAAACCCCAACCTTGAGGGCATTATGTTAAGTAAAATAAGTCAGAGAAAGACAAACACCATATGATCTCATTTATATGTGGAATCTAAACAACAACCAACTAACCAAATAAATAAACCCCAAAATGGAACTCACAGATACAGAGAACAGATTGCTGGTTGCTAAAAGCAGTGGGTAGGGGGTGGGTGAAAAGGGTGAGGGGGGTTAAGAGGTACAAACTTGCAGTTATAACATAAATGAGTCCTGCGGCTGTAATGTACAGCATGGTGACCATAGTTAACAACACTGTAATGCATATTTGAAAGCTGCTAAGAGAGTAGATCTTAAAAGTTCACATCACACACACAAAAAGAATTTGTAACTACGTGTGCTAATGGATGTTAACTAGACTTATTGCGGTGATCATTTTGCAATATTTACAAATATCAAATCATTATGTTGTACACCTGTAACTAATATACTGTTAAATGTCAGTTACAACTCAATAAAAAAAGAAAAAACAAATCCAAAACCCAACTATATGTTATTTGTAAGAAATATACCTAAACCAATACATTTTAAAATGATAATAAAATGACAGAGAAATAATTACTAGGCAAATATAAATAAAAAGAATAAGAGTGAATACATATATGTATACATACATATATAAAATAAGGTACAATTTAAAAATACAATGATTACTCAGCCAAAAGGGCCATTATATAATAAGAAAAGGCACAATTTTTGAACACAATATAATAGGCTACTTGTATGCATCAAAAAAACGCAGTGACTAAAAACACATGGTAATAACTGTTATAACTATAAAACTGAAAATTATACAGGGAAATTTTAATATATCACTTTAAGAATTAGGCCAATCTAATAGAAAAGAAGCTTATTTTCCAGTAGAGTTATTGGGAATGAAGGAATGAAACAGACAAGCAGACAGCAATTATAGCATAGGGAAATAACTGCTATGATAGAAATGAATACAGGCTGTCCTTAACCCAATTTCCTTTCTAGTAGATGCTACACACACAAAGTAGGTTAAACAAGAATGGTGTCTGCCTTCTAGGAGTTCAGGATTAGGTAAATTACATTCTGGGACATTTTTCTGTTTCTAAAATTTTCCCTGGTTTAAAAGTGAAGATTTAATGAGTACATCATCAAAATAACCTATGATAAATATACATGATTTTACTAAATAAAACATTTAAAAAAGTGATTTCATTTTTAGATCATTTATATCATTTTATTAAGTATTTTTAATGAAATAAATGTCTGGGAAAAAATACTTATCTAATTAGTCATTATTTCTCATTTATACCTGAGTGTGTGAGAACAGTTGTCCACAGGTTCTTTAAAATAACCACTGTTCCAGGATGAGTGTTGATATGTGACATTTGCTGTTGTAAGCATCTGCTTGAGAGAAGTTCTGAGGGGCTCCCAAGATTGTGACTTCATCACTTAGTTCACCCACTGCTCCTTTCCTACCATGTACTTCTAATGCTCCCTTCCTCCTCCAAATTTAACCACTTTCAGTTTTTTCCTGAACTTATTCTGATACAGTTACTGTTATAGTTCTGAAGAGTACTCATTTGTGATTTGAATATGTAATAGTTACTGGAGCATATTGAGACCTTGAATATTACAGTAAAGAGAACTGTGAATTATATAATCCAGTTGAAACAGTGCCTTGGTAAAATGTCAGCTTAGAAAGATGCTTATAAAATATATACACAAAATTACTCACAAAAACCTATGTGTACAACAATTAGATACAGAATTTTAAAAATATGTGTCATGTTACATGAGACTATAATTTCATCTCTGCATCTCAGATTCTGAATTTATTCCCTCCTGATTGCCTTACTTCTTACAGCTCAGTGAATGCTGATCATTAAAAATCATTTAGCTGTCTTTCAGAGCATTGCTGAAACTTTTCATTCTTTGAGTCTGATACTGGCAAGCTGATAATTAAACATCTCTGACAGTGACTTTCACTGAAGGTTGTACCATATCCTAGGGAGAATTCTGTAGATCTGAGGGGCCATTTTGAGTCATTGCAGTGATTGAGGAGTCCTAATTGAATTTAGTGGATAGGGCGAGTTTTTAGAGGTTCTGCAATACAGGGAACATTGAAGAACTGCCTCACATGAACATAACTTTCCAATATCCCCCCAGATGCTTATGCAATTGAAAGGCCAATTTATAACCAAATGAGCTTAAAATATTTGACATATAAACACACATAAAAATTTAAAATATAATAACAAGGTATTTTCTCATGGTTTTAATATTTTTCAAGAATGCAACTAGAATGTTGACCATCATTTCAGGAAATTATTTTATGGAGAACAATGTTGTTTCTGGTTTTAAGTTGACAACACAATATACCACCATTGACCTACATACTTATTCTTAGTTCACAGGCAAACATGTAACAGAGGAGATTGATTCTCATTCTAACAGATTTAGAGCTAAATAGTTTCAAATTAGCAGAGATATATGACACATGGGAATCTTACCAATTCATTAATAAAAGGTTTTTACATTTTTCATACTAATAACCTCCTATGTAATTTTAAATTATAGTACAGGATAAACCTAGGTAAATTACATATTAAAATTATTTCTTTGGAGTTACTTGTTACTCTTACTTTTTTCCTTTCCCCAGTCTACCACACAACCTCTCTGTGGTCCCTGGTGTTCCTACTGTTTCAGTCCACCCTCTATCCCTGGCCTCCAAAAATCCAAGACTGAAGGTAATTGCCTGTAACGGTCTGATATGTTATCCCCATGTTAACTGAGGTTAGTTTACTTTTATTGTATTCAATAAGTCTTGTCTGTTATTACTTATCCCAATGCTAAGTTATATTTTTATGTCCTCTGCATCTCTGCTCTATGATTTTCCTGTGTTCTCATACTGAAAGTGTCAGATCAACTTCTCATAAATCCAGATTTATTCCTTATGATAAAGGGCAAATATTTGGCTTCATTATGTTTTCTGCTGTTGTAATCTTAATTAATAGTTACATATTGAAATAGATATATATTTTATGAACTATTTTACATTTTAAATAGAGTTAGGACATTATATTCATTTTTCAAAAGCATATTTTTTAGGTTTTAGTATCTCTAAATTTAATTAATTTAATTAATTTCCCCATCACCTTTATTGGAGGTAATTTTCTTTTGAGCCTGAATTTCCATAGCACTATTTTAAAGCAAATATACATATATATTTGTCATAATCTTTCTACTTTGTATTATGGCTATTTATATACATGGCTTAATTTATAATATGAGTTCATAAGCTCCTTGAGGGCAGGATATTTGCTTTAATTTATTATCCCTCCACTATGTGCTTACCTTGACCAAATAAATAAATAATCTGTAATCTACTAGAAGCCTGAATTCCTGGGAATTCTGAACACAAAATAATTATTATTTTCAATATTAAAATTAGCTAACTACTCTTAAATTTAACTGGGCTTAAACTTGACATATATAACATATATGCATACTAAATAAAAACTCCAATACAAAAATACTGAAATTTAGAAGGAAAAATATTAGTGTTTCATGTACAAATATTTAAATCTTTTGATAACACTTCTGCTGAAATTTAAGTATGGTGCAAATTTCTAAAGGATGTTTCCAATAAAAAGAGAAAGAGTCCTATTAATATCACTGTGGAAAGATCACATGGTTCAACAGAGAAATGGATATTTCACAAAGGAAGATGCTATATGGATTAATGGGTAGGTGGAAACATCTAGTCTAGTTCTTTCTTTAGCACAATGCTGTAACAAATTGTACTTGAATGCAGAGTATTTATTAGAGCAAATTCTCTTTCCAGAATGTCAAGGATTTTGTGTACTTGTAATTCTTTTCTGTCTTGAGCTTCTGAGCCTCATAAAATAAAAATTACTTTTAGGATAAAAAGCAATTAAAATCAGACCCTCAGGTTATATCTCACAAGTTTATAGTGGACCAGCCTTGGGAGAGTATAACCAGAGAGATAGTGAATGGGGAACATCCAGTGGCAGCCACGTCAGTAACAGCCTCAGGCCTTGCCAAACCCACTCTGAAGTACCACACACAGATTCTGTAAGGTAAGACATAGTCAGTACTAACCACCAAGAGGATTGTCCCAATACTTTTAATAGAGAAAGTGTACAGCTTGCCAAAAAGGATGAAAATCTAACAGAAAGTTTTAGTAATTAGGCCTTTATGTCTTAATGAAAACGCATACTAAAAAATTTAGTCATTTCGTGTTTTAAATTTTTATTATGTTGTACATTATTTAAAATGTACATTTCTCTCCCAATGCCCCCAAAATAGGATTGCAAGTCAAGATTTTTTCTATTTTGGATATTTTACTGCTATCTACATTAGTAAACCTTTAAAATTTGTACACCTTTTCCTTGACTTATTAAATAATAAATGTATCAGTCAGGATCCATTTATGAAAACAGAACCACACAGTCATTTTAACAGAGTAAATTTAATTTTAGGAATTGGCTAAAGAGTTATTGGACGACTGAAAGGTAAAAGGAAGCACTGAAGTAACAGATAAAGGAATTCAAGAAAGCAGCTTCTACCATTAGACCTAGAGGAACAAAGAGAAAGGATGAGTTATTAGAACTGACCAGCTGGTGTTGGTATCCCAGGAGCTTTGGAAGAGAGACCTGCAGCGTTGGGACTCAGAAGTCTAAGGAAGGGCCACTGAAGGGGCAGCTGCAAGCTGGTGTCAATATCTCTGAGGAGGCAAATGAAACTGTTCTGGGAGCATGGGAAACAAACTGTTGCTGCCATGACACTGACATGAACAGGAAGCAAAAGCAGAAGGAGCAAGTCCCCTTTCCTGCCTCTAGTTTTTCCTTCTGCCTCTTGTGCCCCCAATTTGACAGGGAGCCAGATGGCAAAGAAAAATGTGGCTTGCAAAGTTGTAGCCCAAGAATCATACAAAAGAGTAGAGAAGGTTGGGCTTGAAGCTAAGAGATAAAAGCTAATAATCAAAAAGTATCAGTAATTATACTTTAACATCTTAATGGACATGCATACCTCAAAAATTTAATCATTTAATGTTTTAATTCTTCATTATTTCTGCATTATACCAAATGCAATCCCCCCAAAAGATTAGAATTGCAATTAAACTTTTTCATTAATATCACATTAATGAATTTATAAAATGTGATGCTTTTTCTTTGCCTTGTAATAAATAATGGATTACCTGTGTCATAACTTTAAGTTGACAATGACACTCTGAATTATCTTTTGGTTTATGACACTGTGTTAGAATTTCTTGATTAAATTACAACCCTGCAACCAATCTCTATATATTAATTAATCTCTAGATTCTTCTTCAAATACTAGTACTAGTTATAAAAGGAATATTATAAAAATTATAACATGATATAACATAATTTGGGATCAATTAGGAAGTGTTCTTTATAAATAAAAATATACAAATGTTTTATTTCCCACTTTGACTTTCAAATATATACATAATGTTTTTTTCGGTCAAGCTTCATACTTTGAAATAAATAGTAAGAGTATGACCTACCATTCTCACAATTCTCTCTCCAAATATAGCTATGTCCTTAGTGGTGGTTTGTAATGTATATTAGGCATATAGCCTAATCCATAAATGATGGAATAACAGAGCCTCAGAGTTGGAGGGGACCTTAATAACAATGATCTAATATAATTTAAAAAATCTCTTCATAATGCAATAAAATTTATTAAGTATTTGTTCTTCCTATGCACAATGCTATATGGTTTATAGGCACTACCTCATTTAATCCTCACAACAGAATAAGTGAATATAGTAAGGTTGCTGGATACAACATCAATGTACAAAAATTAATTATATTTCAATATATTAGCAACAAAAATATAAAATGAAATAGCATCATTTACAACTTTATCAAAACTCACCAAATACTTAGAAATATATTTAGAATATAGTGGGTGAAATTCTATACTCAAAAATACAAAACTATAAAAATACAAAACATTACTGAAAGAAATTAAGAAATACATAAAATGGAGTGATAAACCATGCATATGAATTAGAAAACTACATAGTGAAAAGATGTAAATATCGATTCTCCTCAACAATCTATAGATTCAGTTCAGACCCAGTCAAAAACTCAACAGGTTATCTTTTTTTGTTTTTGTTTTTTGCAAAAAATTGACAAGCTGACTTCAAAATCTATATAGAAATGAAAAGAGCTAGAAACAGTTAAAGCAATTAGGGAAGAATGAAGCTGGAAAAATTATAAAAAGAGATATCATTATGTATTAAAAGGTATATTACTTTAAAAATGTGGTATCTGGACAAAAATAAGCAAACTGACTAGAGGAATATAAAAGAGAGTGAAAAAACAATTTCTGGCAAAGATGGCATTACTGTCTTTTCAATAAATAACACTAGTCAATAAGATATCCATATTTTTTTAAAAAAGATATACCTTGACCCCTACCTCACATTGTACACAAGAATCAATTTCAGGTGGATTGCACATTTACAAGTAAAAGGCAACAAAACAAAGCTTTTAGAGAAAAACATAGGAAATATTTTTAAGATTGTGAAGTATGCAAATATTTCTTAAAGTGGGGCAAAAGCAAAAAAAATGGATATATTAAACTATATTAAGATATATGGCTTCTTGATGACTTCTGTGTATAAAATACTATTAAGAGACTAAAAAAGCAAGCTATGGTGTGGAGACAGCATATATATAAAACAACTCATATCCAGGAATATAAACAACTCCTACAAATCAATAAGCAAATGCAGTCAACCAAATAGAAATATGCACAAAATACAAACAGATACTTACACAAAGTACTAAAGGAGCAGTAAACTAACTGTGCAGTTAGAAATGAAGCAGATGGTTTTCCTTGTGAGAATTGTGACTGGAAGGAATTACGAGGGGAGCTTGTGGGGTGCTAGTAAACTTCTATTCTTTGAAATAAGCACCATTACACAGGTGTGTTAAACTTGTGAAAATTCAGTGATCTGTATATCTATGATGTTTTCACTATATATGTTATACTTTAATTAAAATGTAAAACACATATATCCTTAGACCTAACAATTCCTTTAATTCCATAAAAAACAAATGACATGCAGGTAGGAGTTATGTACAAAATGTTTATTGTAATATCACTCCAAGTGTCAAGAAAATTGGAAGCCACTTGAATTTTAATTAATAGATGAAGGGCAAAATGTGTTGTGCTTCATTCACCACAGAATAATATGGCAATTAAAAAGAATATTATTGGATTTCTACCAGCTGACTCAGAGGGATTTGTATTGTGTGTTATTAGGTGAGAAAATCCATAGAGAAATATATAAATTATTTCACATTTATAAAATGAATTATCTGTGTGTGTATTTTTGTGCCTGCAAGGGTGCGCTGATATCAGCATACTGATAACATTGGTTACTTGGGGTGGGTGTGTGCTATAAAGAAAAAAAGAGGACAAGAGAGTTTCACGGAGACACACACATATTCACAAAACTGCATTTTGAAAAAGAGGTTCAGTGTTAAAAAAGAAAGAGTCATATATGCTCTGCTTTCATGCATGGGCTTTGTAAATGGGCATAAATAGATAAATAAAGATTGGTCTTTTAAATGTTAATCTCTCCAGGTTATGGGATTTCAAGTGATTTTTTTTTTTTTTTTTTTTTTTTTTTTTGTGGTTCGCGGG
>NW_006777583.1:1062299-1097801 GCF_000442215.2 Lipotes vexillifer | reverse complement strand
GACGCACAGGCCCAGTGGCCATGGCTCACGGGCCCAGCCGCTCCGCGGCATGTGGGATCCTCCCGGACCGAGGCACGAACCCGTGTCCCCTGCATCGGTAGGCGGACTCCCAACCACTGCGCCACCAGGGAAGCCCTCAGGTGATTTTTGAACTTTATTTTTCATGCACATATGCATTGTTTGAATTTTTACAATGTGTATGTGCTAATTATATGATCAATTCTACTATTTATAAAAATAAATCAGTGATAGGTGAAGAAATTGGTACTTATGAGAAATTTTAAATAAATACTGATAAAAAGGCTACTGAGTAATTTCAAAAGGTATTTAAAAACAAGGTATTACCAAAATACAATTCTGTATTTAATATTAAGTTTTATATTGATAAGAAATGAATGTAATTTTTGATTAATTTGAGACTTTAAAAATTAGATTTATATTACAAATGTATGAGTAAATATTAAAAGAATAAAAATAAAGCATATAACTTTCAAATCTATAGAGGAGGAAAAAGTGGAATAATAAAAACTCAATTACTCAAATACAAGGTAATAAAGAAAAAAGAAAAAAAATCATGGTAAATAGGAAGCAGTTAGGATTCTAGACATGAAGAACATAAAAATTATGAAAAACAAAAGAACTTGAGGGTAAAAAGTGTAACCTTAAAGAAATATGCTTAGTGACTTCCCTGGTGGTCCAGTGGTTAAGACTCTACACTCCCAATGCAGGGGGCCTGGGTTCAATCCCTGGTCGGGAACTAAGATCCCACATACTGTAACTAAGCCCATGCACTGCAACTACTGAGCCACTGCACTCTAGAGCCTGTGTGCCACAACTACAGAAGCCACACACTACAACTAGAGAAACCTGAGCGCCGCAACTAGAGAAGCCTGTGTGCCACAATGAAGACCCAGTGCAGCCAAAATAAAATAAACAAAATTTTTAAAAAGCCATTTAGTCAATACATATTTAAAAAAAAAAGAAAGATGCTTAATGAGAAAAGTACCCATGAATCATAAGGAGAAAACAACAATGAATACTCTCCTCAGATAACTATGCCATTCATTCATTCATTCATTCACTCACTGTTTTATGTATAAAATAAAAATTTGCTAAGCACCTATTATGTCCTAGGGACTAAACTAGGTCCTGGAGTTACAGCCCTAAATATGAAGCAAAACCGAATTAAACCACGCAGTTGGGTTATACAGACTGTAGTGAGAGAAACTTCAAACATCTGAGTCTTCTTTTTGACTAGGTGCTCTTAAAACAACCTAAAATCATGCAGTGAGAACACCGACTGACAAAACATTTACTATAGCTCTGAAACTGCTAGCTGATGCAGTTAGATACCAGAAGGACAAATATATCAATATAAGCAATGGAAAGGAGAAAGAAAATATATTATTTGTAGATGATAAAGTTATATTTCTGAAAACTACAAAAGGGAATCTAATAATCTAGGTGGCTGCAAAACTAATACTGGAAAACCACTAGCCTTTTCATAAATAACCAACAGCCCATTATAAAATATAGTAGAAAATATCTAGTTACAATAAGTAACAAACTTTAAAAGTTTATAAAATCTATGGGCTTCCCTGGTGGTGCAGTGGTTGAGAGTCCGCCTGCCGAAGCAGAGGACACGGGTTTGTGCCCTGGTCCGAGAAGATCCCACATGCCGCGGAGCAGCTGGGCCCGTGAGCCATGGCTGCTGAGCCTGTGCGTCCGGAGCCTGTGCTCCACAACGGGAGAGGCCACAACAGTGAGAGGCCCGCGTACCACAAAAAAAAAAAAGTGTATAAAATCTGTAAGAACAAAACTATAAAGCCTACTGAAAAATATAAGAGAAATTTTGACAAATAGAAAGATATACCTATTCTTGGTTAAGGAGAGTAAAAATTATATGAAGGTGTCTTCTTAAATTACCTTATAAATTTAACACATTCACAACAGTGCCGAGTATACTCTAAGAACTACAAAAGTGCCAGATTGATAGACAGACAACATAAAAATGGATTTTTTATGACGGCAGTAGAAAGAGACAAGTTTCTTAGTTTATACGAAAAAAATAAACTAAAACAATTCTGAAAAAGAGGGTACAGTAATTAAAAAGTTTGATGCTAGCATACCTTGAATAAACTAAGCAAAGAATCTAGAAATAGACCCAAATATCTATGGGAATGTAGTATATGATAAATGTGGTATTTTGAATCAGTGAGGAAATCTGGGTTACCTAAGAGATGAGAATGACCATCAGTAATGAATTAGGTTGTTATAAGCTGATCTAAGTAGTTGGGGTATGTACAGCTCAGTCTGGGTATATAATAGTAGCGATTAAAAACCATTGAGGAGATGGATGTAGTCAGATATTCCTTGGTTAGAAACAAAGCAAAGATTTCCAAAACTAGTTGAATAAAACTGGCGAGAGCGGACATCCTTGTCATGTTCCTGATCTTAAAGGAAATGCTTTTAGTTTTCACCATTGAGTGTGATGTTAGCTGTAGGTTTATCGTATATGGCCTTTATTATGTAGAGGTATGCTCCCTCTATGCCCACTTTCTGGAGAGTTTTTATCATAAATGTGTGCTGAATTTTGTCAAAAGCTTTTGCTGCATCTATCTATTGAGATGATCATACGGTTTTTATTCTTCAGTCTGTTGATGTGGTGTATCACACTGATTGATTTGCAGATATTGAAAAATACTTGCATCCCTGGGATAAATCCCACTTGATCATGGTGTATGATCCTTTCAGTGTATTGTTGGATTCTGTTTGCTAGGATTTTGTTGAGAATTTTTGCATCTATGTTCATGAGTGATATTGGCCAGTAATTTTCTTTTTTTGTGGTATCTTCATCTGGTTTTGGTATCAGGGTGATGGTGGCCTCATAGAGTGATTTTGGGAGTTTTCCTTCCTCTGAAATTTTTTGGAACAGTTTTAGAAGGATAGGTGTTAGCTCTTCTCTAAATGTTTGATAGAATTCACCTGTGAAGCCATCAGGTCCTAGACTTTTCTTTGTTGGGAGTTTCTTAATCACAGTTTCAATTTCAGTACTTGTGATTGGTCTGTTCATATTTTATATTTCTTCCTGTTTCAGTCTTGGGAGTCTGTACTTTTCTAAGCATTTATTCATTTCTTCCAGGTTGTCCATTTTATTGGCATAGAGTTGCTTGTAGTAGTATCTTATGATCCTTTGTATTTATGTGGTGTCAGTTTTAAATTCTCCTTTTTCATTTCTAATTTTATTGATATGAATCCTCTCCCTTTTTTTTCTTGAGGAGTCCGGCTAAATGTTTATCAATTTTATTTTCTCAAAGAACCAGCTTTTAGTTTCATTGATTTTTCCTATTGTTTTCTTTGTTTCTATTTCATTTATTATTGCTTTGATATTTATGATTTCTTTCCTTCTACTAACTTTGGGTTTTGTTTATTCTTCTTTCTCTAGTTGCTTTGGGTGTAAGGTTAGGCTGTTTATTTGAGATTTTTCTTGTTTCTTGAGGTAGGATTGAATTGCTATAAACTTCCCTCTCGGAACTGCTTTTGCTGTATCCCATAAGATTTGGGTCATTATGTTTTCGTTGTTACAGACCAATATCACTGATGAACACAGACACAAAAATCCTCAACAAAATACTGGCAAACAGGGCTTCCCTGGTGGCGCAGTGCTTGAGAGTCCGCCTGCCGATGCAGGAGACGCGGGTTCGTGCCCCGTTTCGGGAAGATCCCACATGCCGCGGAGCGGCTGGGCCCGTGAGCCATGGCCGCTGAGCCTGCGCGTCCGGAGCCTGTGCTCCGCAAATGGGAGAGGCCACAACAGTGAGAGGCCCGCATAACGCAAGGAAAAAAAAAAAAAAAAAAAAAAAAAATACTGGCAAACAGAATCCAACAACACATTAAAAGGATCATACACCATGATCAAGTGGGATTTAACCAGGGATGCAAGGATTCTTCAATATCCACAAATAAATCAGTGTGATACACCACATCAACAAATTGAAGAATAAAAACCATATGATCATCTCAATACATGCAGAAAAAGCTTTTGACAAAATTCAGCACACATTTATGATAAAAACTCTCCAGAAAGTGGGCAAAGAGGGAACCTACCTCAACATGGTAAAGGCCATATATGACAAACCCACAACAAACATCATTCTCAATGGTGAAAAACTGAAAGCATTTCCTCTAAGATCAGGAACAAGACAAGGATGTCCACTCTCACCACTATTATTCAACATAGTTTTGGAAGTCCTAGCTACAGTAATCAGAGAAAAAAAAAGGAAATAAAAGGAATCCAAGTTGGAAAAGAATAAGTTAAACTGTCACTGTTTGCATATGACATGATTCTATACATAGAAAATCCTAGAAATGCCGCCAGAAAACTACTAGAGTTCATCAATGAATTTGGTAAAGTTGCCAGTTTCATAATTAATACACAGAAATCTGTTGCATCTCTATACACTAACAACAAAACATTGGAAAGAGAAATTCAAGGACAATCCCATTAACCATTGCATCAAAAAGAACAAAATACCTAGGAATAAACCTACCTAAGTAGACAAAAGACCTGTACTCAGAAAACTATAAGACACTGGTGAAAGAAATCGAAGAAGACACAAACAAATGGAAAGATATACCATGTTCATGGATTGGAAGAATCAATACTGTCAAAATGACTGTACTATCCAAGGTAATCTACAGATTCAGTGCAATCCCTATCAAATTACCAACGGCATTTTTCACAGAACTAGAACAAAAATTCTTAAAATTTGTATGGAGACACAAAAGACCCCAAATAGCCAAAGCAATCTTGAGAAAGAAAAATGGAACTGGAGGAATCAGGCTCCCTGACTTCAGACTATACTACAAAGCTACAGTCTTCAAGACAGTATGGTACTGTACAAAAACAGAAATATAGATCAATGGAACAGGATAGAAAGCCCAGAAATAAACCCATGCACCTATGGTCAATTAATTTACCACAAAGGAGGAAAGACTACAAAATGGTGGACAGTCTCTTCAACAAATGGTGCTGGGAAAACTGGACAGCTACATGTAAAAAAATGAAATTACATTATCCTTTAACACTATACACAAAAATAAGCTCAAAATGGATTAAGGACCTAAATGTGAGACTGGACACTATAAGACTTCTAGAGGAAAATATAGGCAGCACACTCTCTTGACATAAATTGCAGCAAGATCTTTTTCAATCCATCACCCAGAATAATGGAAACAAAAAAAAATAAACAAATGGGACCTAATTAAACTCAAACGCTTTGCACAGCAAAGGAAATCATAAACAAAATGAAAAGACAACCCACAGATTGGGAGAAAATATTTGCAAATGATGTGACTGACAAGGGATTAGTCTCCAAAATTTACAAACAGCTCATGAGGCTTAATATCATCAAAACAAACAACCCAATCAAAAAATAGGCAGAAGACCTAAATAGACATTTCTCCAAAGAAGACATACAGATGGCTAACAAACACATGCAAAGATGCTCAACATCACTAATTATTAGAGAAATGCAAATCAAAACTACAATGAGATATCACTTCACACCAGACAAAATAGCTATCATCAAAAAATTCACAAACAATAAATGCTGGAGAGGGTGTGGAGAGAAGGGAGCCCTCCTACACTGTTGGTGGGAATGTAAATTGGTACAGCCACTATGGAGAACAGTATGGAGGTTCCTTAAAAAACTAAAAATAGAGCTACCATATGACCCTGCAATCCCACTACTGGTCATATATCTGGAGAAAAACATGGTCTGAAAGGATACATACACCCCAGTGTTCATTGCAACACTGTTTACAATAGCCAAGACATGGAAGCAAACTAAATGTCCATAGACAGAGGAACGGATAAAGAAGTTGTGGTACATATATACAATGGAATACTACTCAGCCATTAAAAAGAATGAAATAATGCCATTTGCAGTATCATGGATGGACCTAGAGTTTGTCATACTGAATGAAGTAAGTCAGACAGAGAAATAGAAATATTGTATGATACCCTTATCTAAAATAATGACTCTAAAAAGAAATGATACAAACGAACTTATTTACAAAACAGAAACAGACTCACAGACTTAGAGAATGAACTTATGGTCACCAGAGGGTAAGGGTTGGGGGAAGGGATAGTTAGGGAGTTTGGGATTGACAGGTACACCCTGCTATATTTAAAATGGATGACCAACAAGGACATACTGCGTCAGTTGACAAAACAGCAAAAATCAGCTGTGAGACGACGATTACAGAAAGGAGAAGCAAATATATTTACAAAGCAACGGAGAGAAAACATGCAAAATATTAAATCAAGTTTGGAAGCAGCTAGCTTTTGGGGAGAGTAATATATTTAAGAACTTGAATATTTTTCAAAAAGTTACTATGATCCCTTTTTCAGCCACCTTTAGTATTTTTTGGACCAAGGCAGATTTAAGAACTTGAATATTTTTCAAAAAGTTACTATGATCCCTTTTTCAGCCACCTTTAGTATTTAGCAGGGAACACTGCTCAATGTTATGTGGCAGCCTGGATGGGAGGGGAGTCTGCGAGAGAATGGATACATGAATATGTATGGCTAAGTCACTTTGCTGTGTACCTGAAACTATCACAACATTGTTAATTGGCTATACCCCAATATAAAATAAAAAGTTTAAAAAAAAAGAAAGCAAGCTTACAGACAGACAGACAGACAGACACACACACACACACACACACACATACCATGTTTTAAATAAATGATTGAGGTGCTCTAATCTTTCCTGAGGCCCACCACCTTGGATAAAAGATTCACATGAGGAAGACATGACAATATTCCTGAGAAAGGATAATCAGCATCATACAATGACTGGATTCAAAACTATTTAGAGATTCAAGACTCAAGCTCTATCCCTAAAAGTATGAAGTAGAAACTGTAGGGGACAGGAAAAGTTCCCCCTATGCTTTTTGAGTTCTTTTGGTGGGTCTAATAATTAAATTGACACAAGACAGATTAACAGAAAAAAACTGAATTTGTATGTACAGAGGTTTAATAGAAATAGGATGTAAAGAAATAACCACAGCAGGCAGCTTTAATAGTTTTTAGGCAAAGAAAAAATAAATTTCTTTGTGAAGAGTTGACAAAACAAAGAAAGTTGGGTTTGGGTACTAATTAGTGAAGAATCTAAGCAGTTTGTTTACACAGCCTCTTCTGCCCCGATTTCCCTACCTCTGGATGTTTCTCTCTCTGGTGCAGGGAGAGTACCTTTTACATGGGAGATTTATTTCCTGCTTCCAGGGAGACAGAGAGTTGGGTCAAAGTGTTCTTGCACTGGTTGTTTCCTAAGTCACTTTAAAGCAAAATAATCAGTACGTCTCTTTGACATCTTTTGGGGCAGTCTGCCCTGAGCCCCAACAGACCTCAATGGATTTTCAAACTCTGTTCACTCATGATTAGAACATCTCCAAAATTTTTTGACCCATCCATAAATCTTAAATACCTTCAATTTTGCCAATGCGCTTCTGTATCTAATTTTCATCAAGTTAGTGAACAGGTAACAATTTTCAATAGAAAAACTTAAAAGAATAGAAAAATAATTTCTGACATTCAGTATGCTAATTAGAAAAGCATGGCTTGGTGGTGATGGGTATAACAGAAGAGCCTGTAGTTGCTTCTCAGGAGTACAGGCTTTCTGACACAATACTAGCTAACCTGCATTACAGCTCAACCTAAGTAACACACATAAATACCACAATATAAATACTAAAGAATTTTCAAAGTAAACTGTAGACATTGTGACAGTTGGATTCATATGTCACTATTTACACCAAACTACATAGCAAGCAGAGAATTTTTTATATGTAAAATAAGGCAGATGAGGGTACAAAAAAAGAAAATATGAGAAACATTCTAAATTCTCCCTCTCTTTCTCTCTCTCTCAGCAATCAAACAAAAACCAGAAGCAATTAAGATAGATTTTGACCCTCTAAAAATATTTCACATAAACAAGTTCAAATGATAAATAAAAATAAGGGAATAGTATTTGCAACAAAAAAATAACAAGAACTAACACCATTAACATAATAAACTTGTATAAGTCAACAACCCAATAGAAAAATGGGCAAAGAATATGAAAAGACAAATCATAGAAAGTAAAATTTGAACAACACATGAAAAGATGCTGAACCTTATTTATAATAAGAGAAACACAAAATAAAACCAAATGAGATTCCAGTTTTTGATCACATAAGAAAATATTTAAAAATTTGAATGGGGGGTATAAGGAAACCAGAGTATGTTGTCACAAATGTCAAGATATCATTCTCTTTTTTTTTGACTGAGTAATATTCCATTGTATATATATACCACATCTTCTTTATCCATTCATCTGTTGAGGGACACTTAGACTGCTTCCATATCTTGACTATTGTAAATAATGCTGCAATGAACATAGTGGTGGATGCATGTATCTTTTCAAAAATTTTTTTCTTTGGAAAAATACCCAGAAATGGAATTGCTGGATCATATGGCAGTTCTATTTTTAATTTTTTGAGGAACCTCCATACCGCTTTCCACAGTGGCTGCACCAATTTACATTCCCACCAACAGTGTATGAGGGTTCCCTTTTCTCCACATCCTCACCAACCCTTGTTATTTGTTGTGTTTTTGATAACAGCCATTCTGACATGTGTGATATAATATCTCACTGTGCTTTCTATTTGTGTTTCCCTGATGATTAGTGATGTTGAGCATCTTTTCATGCATTTTTTGGCCCATCTGTATGTCTTCTTTGGAAGAAAATGTCTATTAAGGTCCTCTACTACATTGTTTATAGTAACATAAAAGTGAAAAACACTTAAACTTTCAAAAATAGGGTATATGTTGAATGCTGCTACGACCATACAATGGCAGTTACAGCTGTTAAACAGTGTAAATATTCCTAAATATCGACTCTCCTCTGTACATTGTTAAGTAAAAAGGAAGACTCAAAAAATATGTACAATATTCAAACATTTGAGAAAAATTTAAAACTTAGTATCTGCATACATATGCTGGCATAGGACACAACATATTTGGAATGATTCACAATATATTGGCTTTACCCCAGTGTTTGCCTATGGGGAGAGGCAAAAGAGGTTGGCAATGGGCACAGATTTACTTTTACTGTGTACCTTTGTCCTTAAATTTTTTTTTTACTGTATATTAAGTAATGCCCCTTCAAAGGAGGGAGGGAGAGGAAAAAGGAAGGAAGGGAAGGAGAAACAGAAGGAAAGGTGTTGATTTTAGATTTTTATCAGGAGTCAACATTAAGATTTTTTAAATTTTCTGATAGCTGGAATATTCACTCTTCTAGCATTGCTAATGGCATCTTTTTTGAATTGAGTAGTAAAATGAAAATATGGCCAGCTCTTTTATTCTTAAAGTCAAATAGGACTCTCCCCTGTGAGTCAATAAATGTAATCAAAATGTGTATAAGATAGGTCTATTTATGATCAATTTGTTTCTCTTACTTTCTATGTTGAATGGAGACCAATGTACAGCCCATGGCAATGAACATACATAGGACTTCTATACACAAAGTGCATCAATCCATTGATTTTGAGGAAAGGAAAAGCTATTCATTTCATGAACAACTTCTTATGAGTAGAAAGTAGTTCCTGGAATGGAATGTTTACACTATTTTTCTGGAAAAAAACAGGTAGTGAGAGAGCTGGGAATTTAGGATAGCATATGCCACATATCATCGTGAAATGAAATTTATTTTCCATGATACAAAATGACAGCAAATTGCTCTGTTACCATGCTCTGTTTCTTTTTGGATAAGATTTATAAGATTTAATCTTATTTCAAATTTAAGCAAGTTGCTTATATTGAGAATAAGTGGATTAAAATAGATAACGAGAACTGAAGAGAAAAACTTGCACCTCCTGTCAGATCCAAACAATTCTATTAGTGCAGAACATAGTCTGATGGAAGATTCTCTGTCAATGCGGCCTTTAAAAAAATCTCCTTCTCTTGTTGTACCTATATTTTGAAATGTACAATTAACATAATAATGATCTAATGAGAACCTGTGATGGTTCACCATGAGCTGGAGCTCTAACTATACAAAAATGAATAAGTCATAGGTATTCTCTCAGGGGATGTTCAAATTAGTCAAAGCAATAGATGAGTAAAATAACAATTACAATACTATGGGAAGGTTTCTAGCTGAAGAAAGTGTCAAAATACATGCATTTATCTTCACTCCTAATTGAAACCCTAATAAAATGACAGTAAAGAATAAAGGAAAATTTAAATTAAAAAATTTAAAGGGATAAACCTACATAGGAAAGTAGAACAGAAGAAATTATGGCAATAAAATGTATAAAGATGAAACCCAGATGGATGAGTAATGAATAACTCTGCAAACCTGAAGTATCATAACTTTAAGATTATTCCAAAAGTTACCATGTTGTTCAACAGTGTCAGAACTCCCTGTTCAATCTGTTAAGACTACAATGTTGAAAAGCTGACAAGATACAGGCAACTCATATTCCCTAGTAGAGATGTGATGAAAGAAACGGAAGAACAGCTTCAGGGCTAACAGCACATTTTGGCTTCTGTAAGAAACTTACTTGCTTGGGGCAGGAAGAACCGGGTTCCTGATTGGCTGATTCAAAATTAAACAGCTCCCTCCCGCCTTAGGAACTTCCCATCCTGTGAAGGGTATAAAGGCCTCGCCCGACTGTTAGTCGGGGTCTCACTCACTTCTCTCCGAGTGGGACCCTGTCCGGACAGTTTGTGTAAGCTTCTATACTTGTACTTGTATAAATCCTTTGCTAATCTTTCTGCTTGGTGTTGGTGATTCTCGGGTGTCCTTGGTTGGGACACGGGTCGCATTTACCGGGGAACTTGACTCCAGGCGTGTGGCTCCCGGAACACAACAGAGACACTTCTTTTGACATTTAGCTTAATTTTTCTCAAGTGAGAAGTATTAATTCCATTAAAATATTTCAATGTTTGCATATACCTTTTCTGGTTGGGTGGGTACATATTTATGTGCGAAGACTAGCATAATAATTGACAGCAAGAGACATTTACAGGACATCATTCCTAGGTTTGTTAATATCTTTGCCTACTGCCAGAATCAGGGCATATATTTTATAAACTGTATTTTAAATGAATCTTGCAGAACCCTAAAGATTCAACAATACCTCATCTGCTCACAGCACTCAGAACTAATGGTGGAAATAGGTCAAAATGGGATTGTGAAAAGTGAACTCACCACAGTCGTAGAGAAACCGGACAATCTATCCATGGCTCATATGAGTATGCAATTGTCTCTCTGGAAAAATGTTCATAAACAGGCCCATGAGGCTTCTAGTTATATAAAATGATGGGCCTCGTTGGAATTAGCCCATGCCATGGATAGATGCACAGGAAATGGAACAGAGAAGAAAAAGTTCCTACATTCCAAGTTTGACTGTTCCTTGTCTGTAGTCTGTAGCTGTAAATAAGTTACCACAAAACTGGTTTAAACAAGCTGCAGCCAATCAATCAATCAGAGCTCTGGTTCAGTACTCCCTCTCCAAAAATCAGCCAATCCCTAAAGTCCATGCTAAACATGATCCAATTCTTAAAAATCTATCACTTCTGAAAATAAGCCAATCCCTACCCTTCATGTTGTCCCAAATTCGTTAAAGTAGGCTTTTTGTTTTGTTCAGAAAGACTATGTCCTAAAAACATATTTCTATCTTCTTCAACAGGTAATAAATTTACCCTAGTTTCAGATATATTAGTGGTGATCTCTTCCTGTTGAAAGAACAGAGTAGAAAGTTCAAAAATAGAGCAAAATTCACAGTTAATAGACAATATGTCATAAAGTTGTATATCAAAAGCCAAAAAAGTTGGACTTTTTAATACATGATGTTTGAACAACTAGGAGCCATATAGAAAAAAAATAAAACCAGATCTATGTCACCAACTAAACATGAGTAAATTCTAAATGAGTCAAATATATAAATATAAAGCATAAAAATAAAAGTACAAGAAAGAATTCCTTCATAACCTTGGACATGGAAAAGCCTTTCTAAGACTCAACATTCAGAAGCCATAAAAGAACAACTAAATTAAAAAGAAACAACCTCCTGACTGGCAAATATATACCATAAGTAAAACTCAAAACAAATGACACACTGGGAATAAGTATTTGCAATTCATATCATAAGAGGCAATCTCTCTAATTATAAATATTTATCAAATATAAATAAGAAAAATTAAACAAATTTATAGAAAAATAGGTAAAAGGCAACACCAGAGAGTTCACGAAAATAAATATAAATTATTATACAATGGACATATATACACTACCAAACGTAAAATAGATAGCTAGTGGGAAGCAGCCGCATAGCACAGGGAGATCAGCTCGGTGCTTTGTGACCACCTAGAAGGGTGGGATAGGGAGGGTGGGAGGGAGGGAGACGCAAGAGGGAAGAGATATGGGAACATATGTATATGTATAACTGATTCACTTTGTTATAAAGCAGAAACTAACACACCATTGTAATGCAATTATACTCCAATAAAGATGTTTAAAAAAAAAAAAAAGAACTAAGAACATTTGGCCCAATTTACAATCTGAAAAAAAAAAGGAAAAAAATTATTATACATACGAAATTGTTAAACTGACTCATAAATGGAAAAATGTACATGTAACTGCACTAAAATATAACTTATTTATTATATTGTTAAAAATCCAAACTTTACAACACATTCTTGTGGCAAAGTTATAGGTAAAGTCATTCTATTTCTTAGGAGCAACAAACTGTATAACCTATCTTAAAAGAAATCTGATAATATTTGTCAAAATTACAAACGCATTTACCCTTTGACCTAACAGTCACACTTCTGGGAACTTATATTGCAACTAAACCAATACATATACCAAATAAAGTATGTATAAGGTTCTTCACTGGAACACTGTTATAATAACAAAAGATAGAAAACAACCCAAGTATTCATCAGGAGGGGACTGGTTAAATAAACTACAACACATTCATATAAAAAAATACTACTCAATACTATATCAATGTTCAGGTGAAAAGATCTCAAGGCTATATTATTAGCTTTTCTTAAAAAAAAGCAAAATTCAGGGCACATATTATACTAACATTTATACTGAAAGGGAGGAAATAAAAATCACATTTATATATTTGCTTTTGTTCACATTATAAAAAGCACTGGAAAGATAACACAAGAAACTAGTAAGATGGAGGAGAGGCGAAGGGTGAACATGAACGTGGGCTGGAAAGGAAGCAATAATTTTCACCATATACTTTTTTGTATTATTTTGATTTTGAACTATGTGAATATTCAAAAAGTATTCAATGTTTAAAAAATTCAGAAAACTATGGGCTTGTGCCTAGTTTTATTACTATACCCCTTTTTATTGGTGTTCCACACTATAATAAAAATATACAAAACATTGTTTGGGCTGTCAAAAAATATGCACAATGCTTACATTTCAAAAGTTGGATCTAATGACATACATCTCAGGACACTGATGGAAAAGCCCCTATGATACTAAGGCCTCACATCTGAGAAAATACTTGCAAGAGTTGGAGGCTTGTGCTGTAGAAACCTCATATGATTGATACTTTTCCTTTTCACATCAGTAAGACAGTATAGAGATATCTGTCTTCTTTTAGTAACTGACATACTTGGATTAATGCTCTATGTCAACAGTGGCACTGTGCTCCTAAAGTAAGCACTTGTAGCTATTCTTTAGCCCATGCTAAAACTGTGACCTTCGTAGATCCTAAAGCCACTTTGATTCTGGGGAAACTTACAGTTTTAGAAAACATGAGTCTCAAACGCACCCATTTTGTTTGCAGAAACCATGCTTACCCATGATTGCCATGAGACTGACTGGGCTTATGCTACATAAATTATCTTGCCCCCAGTAAATGTCATCTTCCCTAAATGAAAGAGCTGCCATATTTGTAATTGAAGCACATTAACATGGAGGATGTAATGATCCCTGTATATGTGGTTGGAAGCCCTTTGAAACAGATAAAGAATCTTAAACTTTTAGAACATGACTGCCCATAACTGCAATGGTGGTCATCAAAACTAGGTTGCCAAAAACCTTCATGGGCATTTCCAGGAAGAGTTTACACTCTTAATAGCAAAGATTTCTGTGCCTACATGCCTAAAAATTCAAAAGTTACCCCTGATTTACTGAGCTACACACAAAAGAAAACAAAAATATTGCCAAATTATATCAGTATGAGAACTGGGACCTATTTATATGGACTGATAGCCTTTCAAGGAATTAAGGGATAAAAATTATATATTTTACTAATTTATTTAGCTACAGTGAAAATACCTATAAAAGGTTTCATAAGTTGTAATCTTAAGGAAGTACACCATGAGCCTTTTTCACCTGAAGCATGCAGTGCGTACTTTGTATGGTATTCAGAAGTCTGAGAAATGAAATCTGAAGAATAAGAAGTAAGGAATCTCACGCTAGAGAGCATTTCCAGTGTGCCACGCAGAGAGGGGAAATCCAGAGAGACCTTGGCAGTCTTGCTGAGTTGAGATAGGGTTGGAAATTCAAAGGCTAAAGGCAGCTAGAATTTGGGTGGGGGGATAGACAGAAAGGAGCTTCATAGCGAGAGACCTCTAAGGTCTCCAAACGGGTTCCCTTGAGTCTTTGATCAGTGCAGGCATGTGGGGAAACTATCCAAGCCTGAAGAAAGAACTATTGGAACAAAGTAGGCAAAATAATTTCCATTGCTAAAAAAGGTCTGGAGTTACTACCAGACAGGATGAAAAGATTTCCTAACACATGTGTCAGTGGGTAGAGTCATCAGAACTTTACCACTTTAGTAGTGACGTTAAATTAGCCCTAGACTAATCTTGCTCTGGACCCAGTCTAAAAAAGCTTTAAAGCAACTCAAAAGAAGCCAACTCTTTCCAAGTAACTTAACTGTGACCCAGATCAAAGCTCAAAAATATTTAAAGATATAAATTTTAAAAATTCCATCAGCCAACAATGTAAAATTGAAAATGTCTGGCATCCAATCTAAAATTATCAGCAATGAATAGAAAAAGCCTTCCCAGGACTGGTCTTCGCATGTCTGCTGCTGGGCGCCAGAAAAAGCCCGGCCAGGGCTGGCCCTCGTGTGCCTACCACTGGGCACCAGAAAGGGCCCTCACTAGGACTGTATCACTTGCATCTGTGGCCGCTGGCTTCCCTGCTCATCCGGCACCAGAGGGGCTCCCACAATCCAAGTAGTTGTACTACCTCTGTGCCCTACTCTCACCGCGGCAGACCCAAGTGTTCCAGGGCAGCCTCAGGACTAGATTCCTGTGGTTAGCCCACATGCAGAGGTGGGGATAAAACCAAAGCTGAACGCCAGGAACGGGGAAACTAAGGAAGAGGATCGAAAATCTTTCCATCAGCTGCGCAAACTGCATTTTAAATCCCTGCAATAAGCTAGGTAGACCCTACATCTAAGGAATATCTGAGTAGACATTGAGTGTTCCCGCAAATGAAAATGGTCCAGCTCTGGCAGCTGTGGACTTTGGGGGCAGCACACGTAGGAGGTGGGTCAGATCAGAGTCTGAGAGGTCCCCACAGGGCCCACAGCAGGTCCAGAGACCAGCCTAGAGGCAGTGGGGGGCCTCTTGGAGAGGTGGAGGTGGGCTGCAGCTCACAGCAGGGGCAAGGATACTGACAGCTGAGTCCCCAGGGAAACATTATTATTATTATTATTATTACTTTTATTATGTTTGGATTCATTCTGTTGTTGGTTCTGGTTTTTTGTTTTTTCTGTCATTGTTTTATTATTATTATTATTATTTGTGGTATGCGGGCCTCTCACTGTTGTGGCCTCTCCCGTCGCGGAGCACAGGCTCCGGATTCACAGGCCCAGCAGCCATGGCCCATGGGCCCAGCCGCTCCGCGGCATGCAGGATCCTCCCGGACTGGGGCATGAACCTGCGTCCCCTGCATCGGCAGGCAGACCCTCAACCACTGCGCCACTAGGGAAGTCCCATATTATTATTATTTTTATTTAGTCTTTTGAGATCTTGTTTTTTAACCTATTTATTATTTTATTTCTTATTTTTATTTTTTTATATATTTCTATTTTTACATTGCTTTCCTGTTGTTCTGTGTTCTTCTCCCATTTTTTCTTTTATTCTTTTTCTGTAATATATTTTTCATTGTTTTATATTTCCATTTGTACTTTGCCATTCTGTTGTTCTGTGTTTTTTCCCTTTTTTTTTGTAATCATTTTTGTCAGTTTGTTTTGTTTCTTTGCTTTATTCTTCATTTGGCACTTTGTTTTTTGGTTTTGTGGGTTTTTTCCTTTGTTTTGTTCTTTTTTGGGCTGGGTTGGATCTTGATTGCTGCATGCAGGCTTTCTCTAGTTGCAGTGAGTGGTGGCTACTCTTCGTTGTGGTGTGAGGGCTGCTCACTGTGGTGGCTTCTCTTGTGGAGCATGGGCTCTAGGTGAGCAGGCTTCATTAGCTGTGGCATGTGGGCTCTAGGGCACAGGCTCAGTAGTTGTGGTACATGGACTTAGTCGCTCCATGGCATGTGGGATCTTCCTGGACCAGGGATCAAACCCATGTCCCCTGCATTGGCAGGTGGACTCTTAAGCACTGTACCACCAGAGAAGTCCGTGAAGTGGAAGATATTTTTTAAAGTAGATACTTTAAAACTACTAGAAATGAAAAATAAAATACCTGAAATAAAAATTTCACTGGATAGAATTAATAAGATTAGACACAGAAGAATTAAAGTACAGCTAAAATGCATCAATTTTTCAAGAGGCCATAATAATCCTAAATGTGTGTGCACCTAATACAAGAAGCAAAAACAGATGAAACTGGAAAAAGAAATAGACAAACCCCCAATAGTTAGAGATTTTAACACCCTCCTCTCTCAAAAATTTATGAACAAGAAGAAAACATCCATATGGATATAGAGTATTTGAAAAACATTATCAAGCAACATCAACTAATTGAAAAACAAAACATCTAAAATCAAGGGTAGAACAAAACAAATGGGACCTAATCAAATTTAAAAGCTTTTGCACAGCAAAGGAAGTCACCAACAAAACAAAAAGGCAACCTGGGTGGGAGAAAATATTTTCAATGTCCAATAAGGGGCTAATATCCAAAATAAGAACTCATACAACTCAATATCAAAAAAATCAACAACTCCATTAAAAATAGGCAGAGGACATGAACAGGCATTTTTCCGAAGAAGTCATACATATGGCCAACAGGTAACTGAAAGGATACTCTACATCACTAATTATCAGTGGAATGCAAATCAAAACAACAACAATATCACCTCACAGCTGCGAGAATGGCTATTATCAAAAAGACAAGAAATAACAAGTGTTGGCAAGGATATGGAGAAAAGGAAACCCTAGTACACTGTTAGTAGGAATGTAAATTGGTTCAGCCACTATGGAAAACAGTATGGAGGTTCCTCAAAAAATTAAAATATACCATATGATCCAGCAATTCCACTCCTGAGTATTTATCCAAAGAAATGAAAATGCTAATTCGAAAGGTGTATGTACCCCAATGTTCACAGAATTATTTACAATAATCAAGATATGGAAGAAACCTAAGTGTCCATCAACAGATGAATGGCTAAAGAAGATATTATGTGTATGTGTGTATATACATATATATATATATGTATATACACACACACGTAATGGAATATTAGCCATAAAAAAGAATGAAATTTTGCCATTTGCAACAATACAAATGGACCTGGAGGGTATTACGCTTAGTGAAATAAGTCAGACAGAGAAAGACAAATACTGTATGTTTTTACTCCTATCTAGAATATACAAATTAAGACAAATGAACAAATATAACAAAACAGAAATAGATTCACAGATACAAAGAACAAACCAGTGGTTACCAGAGGAGGAAGGGGTGGAGGGAGAAGCCAAATAGGTGAAGGGGATTAAGAGGTACAAACAACCAGGTAGAAAATACATAAATTACAAGGATGTAATATACAGCCCAGGGAATATGGTCAATATTTTACAATAACTTTGTATATAGTATAAGCTAGAAAAATATCAAATTGCTATGTTGTACACCTGAAAGTAACATAATATTGTAAATCAACTATACTTCAATAAAATAAAAAAAAATTTTTATAAAAAAGAGAAAAAAAAGGGAAAAAGAAATCCCAGTGGGGAAAGGGGCCTGGCAATTCCAAATATGCCAGTATTTGTGGAGACTTTCTTTCTCATTCTAAAAAAATATTCACTTTTACACCTTAAAAAAAAGAGTGGAATAAAGACATTTTCAGACTTTCAGGGTCTCACAGGAATATCTCCATACTCACCCTTTCTTAGGAGGCTTTGAAAGGAGATGTTCATTAAAAGAAAATAAACTAAGAAAGTAGAAAACATGGGATACATAAAATAGAGAATCCAATACAATGAGAGGGAAAGGGAATCCACAGAATGATGGTGAACCTAGAGCGACAGCTGACCTCCTGGCTGAGAGAGAAATCATTTCAAATTTTGGCCAGAGCATAGTGGGCTCTAGGAGAGGGGAGTAAAAGGAGATGAAATTCACAGAAATGTCTATTAAGTTTAAATTGTTGACAGAAATTTTTTTTAAGGTAGGTAAAGAGTGTACAGATGATTTAATGATAGCTACATAGAAAACTAAGGAGACAAGAAAATAAAACATTTATTATCTTCTCCAAGAAAAACAAAAAGTTATACAAGAAATGTATTCATAGTACACTATATTGCTCAACTGTGAGCCATATAGTACCATTGTGTTATATCTATATCAGAAGGATTGTGGAAGGTGTGTGTGTGTGTGTGTGTGTGTGTGTGTGTGTGTGTGTGTGTGTGTGTGTGTCTTTGTTTGGTGGGCTGGGGAGAGAGCAGAAAAAAAAATTAAATTCTTATTTTCCACAGAGAGAAGACTGAAAAATTAAGAAACAGCAGTATAAGCAGTAAAATCTTATCATTTGGAGCTATGAGTTAGAATTAAAAGAGGAAGCCATAAGAGTTGAAAATAGTTGAATTTAGACAGTAGGACGTTATTTCTCAAACTTGTGAAACTATTTGTTTAAATCATATGTTTGTATAACCTTGATGAAATTAAAAAAAATAAATACATAGTATTTGTGATGTTCCATGAAAAAGAGGAGCGCAGTAGTTCAGCAAGGAGTTGGGGTAGAGTTCAGGGAAGTCTTCTCAGATAAAATCATTCTTTACATACTTTACCTCATTATAAAGATAAACTGGAGTTATTTACAAGGTTGAGGAACAGAAAGTCCTCTTGAGCAGAGGAAAAAACCTGAGCAACAGCTGAGTGGCATTCACAGATAGGCTTCATTGTGGGATCCCAGGTAGTTATTGGGTTGGAGCATGGAATGTGGTAGGAGAGGGGACTGCTGAGGAATGGGCTTGGCTGGGTCAGACAGTGCTCAAATCATGAAGGACCCTGTATTCTCAGAAAGGTATTGACAGAATGGATTTGCATTCTGAGGTAAGAATGATCTTTCAAATGAGGGATGTGTGGGAAAATGAAAGTACTGTGGACAAGCAGGTCATTTCAGAGACTGGTGAAAAAATTTAGGCGAGAAGCAGAAGTCGTGGAAATGGAGAGTAAACAAACCTGACACATTTTAAAGAGTTAGAAATGATAGGACCTGGGGATGGAGAAGTCACAGATGAATTTCAGGTTTCTGTCTGGGCTGCTGGGAGAATTTACTGGGAAAGGAATAAAAGAGAGGGGCACGTGTTCATTGGGATGTCATAGACTGAATGTGTCTCCTTAAAATTCATACATTGAAACCCTAGCCCTCAATGTAATGGTATTAGGAGGTAGGGCCTTTGGGAGATAATTAGGATAATTAGATAATTAGATGAGGTCATAAGGGTAGAGCCCTCGTAAATGGGACTACTGCCCCTATAAGAGTCCCAAGACAGCTTGTTTCTCTCTGCTCTCTGCCATGTGAGAATACAATAAGAAGACAGCTATCTACAAGCCAGGAAGCAGGCTTTCACCAGACACTGGATCTGCTGGTACCTTGATCTTGGTCTTCCCTGCCTCGAGAACTGTGAGAAATAAATATTTGTTGTTTAAGCTACCCAGTCTATGGTGATTTGTTATAGCAACCTGAACTAAGACAGGAAATGATTCATGCTATTTTGTATTTGTGTTTATAGGATGTTAGGTATCTAGGCAGTGGACAAAAGGTTCAAAAGAAAAAGGTGTGGACTGAAGACATAGTTATCAGATCCCTGAGCCGAAGTGAGATCTTCTAAGGCAAGCATATAGAGTGATAAGAATTCCTAGGAAAGAATCCCAAAACAAAACACACCAACATTTGTGGGGGGCATTTATAGAAAGGAGACTAAAATTAATAGAGAAGGGGTGACCTGAGAGGCTAGAAGAAAGCCTGGGAAGAGCAGTGTTTCAGAAATCAAGCGAATATTTTCAAGAAAGAGGAAGTAGCAGACTGTGGCAAAATAAGACAAGGACCAAAAAACTCTTTCTTGGATTTCACAATAACAAAATAAAGGTGCCTTTGGTGAAGACAGCCACTACGTTGTAGCAATTGCAGCAGAATCTCTGTGTAAATGGAGGGAGGGTGCTCTTCATTTGACTGGACACGGTCCACGGAGAGCCAGGTTATTCTTACCCTTCTGACAGTTGATTTTGAGCTAGGATTAGTTACATAATATTTTTTTCTTTTCATACTCAAAGATTAAGGTTAGGATAAGGATTAAGGTTGCCTGAAGTTAAATGACAGAGCTGGGATTATTTAAATTAGACTTTCTAGACGCTGTGCTCTTAACCACCACATTTTTTAGGACACCACATAGTTCGTGTGTTCATATGACCTACACCTCCTCAAACAAGACATGGAAGGAATCTCAAGAAATGTCTTAAATCATTCAATTGTGTAATGTTCAAGTTGAAGGAAACTAACTCAACTTGGTCACATATGCATGGTCAGTTGAACCAGGGAGGTTAGGTGACTTGCCCAAAACCACAGAGCTACTAATCCTGAGGCTTGAGAGTATACGTCCTACTCCCTGCTCCCAGTCAGTTCAACATATTTCTCAAACAACTACACTCAAAACAGTCCAATGTGTAGGACACACAGCTTTTCCTGTTTGAATGAGCCAGATCATTCCAATTAATCAGATATATTACCCAACCCTGTTTTAACACAACATACATCCCAAAGTTCAGAAATAAAATTACTTTGATCTGAAATAACTGCTTGGACCCTATACATCTCCAAATCAGGCTCTCCTATGAAGAATGACAAAGATCCTAAAATACTAAGCCAACTTTCCTTGTTTAAAACCAAAAAGGTTAGCCAAGGATAGAGTTGGGGATTATATCATAAAAGAGGACAATTCTTTTAGTTCTGGAAATTATACAAGGCAGCCTAGACTAATGAGAAGATAAATCTTCATCTGGAACTAGGTAAGAATACAGTTTCTGACATTTTTCCTTCTTTCCCTTCACCATTTCCTTCCTTCTGCTCCTGCCTCTTTTCTCTCTCTTTCCTCTGAGCTCTGCTTTCCTTCTCAGTCCTTTTCTCTTCTCACCCTCCCTCCCTTTTATTCATCTTTTCCTTCCTTCTATTTCTCATTATCTTCTTAATTCTTATCAAATATAAGTATACTGTGTGGTTTTTTTAATGACACTGAATTATGATCCTGAATGTCATCAGCAATATTGTCAGCAATGACCCAATCCAGAAAAAAAACAAAAAACAAAAAACAGACCATGAGTCTTACCTGGAGATTGCAGCACTGAGATACGAAGGGTTAAAATCCCTGTTAGTGTCAACTTATTTCCCTAGGTTGTCCAGTTGCATACTGGTTTTTAAATAAATTCACATTATTACAAGATTTCTTTTGCCTATTATGTTGATGAGTTTTACAGAGTCTATGCTTTGATTCTGCCAGGAAATTTAGTAGATAAACTGAATAAGTTCTTTAACAGGATGGAAACAAATTACCAGGCACTTGTTTCTATTTTCAAAAATGCTTTCCAACTGTCTTTTGATAATGAAAATAAACACTAGAAAGAACTGGAAAGCCCATAAAGTTTTAGGGATAGACAAGAGTAAGAAACCTTTTTTCAGTAAAGTCTCAAGACACAGAAATGTTTAAGAAAAGAACTGAAGTATGAACTAAAGAGATTCAAAACAGCAATATAGTTCTAGGTACCATCCACTGAGGCTGCCACATGTTCTAACTCCACTCCAAGGCTAAGAGAACAAAACTAATGGGTTGGGAGTGGGAAGGCAGGGGGAGCATTAAAAATTGTGTGACAGGTGTGCAGCAAGAATTCTCTCGAAGGTGGTTCTGGGGACTGAAGTCCACCCCCACCTCACTGATGGGACAGGAAGCAGTCTAAATTATAATAATGGGTACCAATTCAGCTTCCTGAGGCATAAGTCCAGCTCCACTTTTAAGCATTATATCCTAAAAATAACATTCTCATTTCCACATAAGAGAAGCAGTGATTAGGTAAATTCAGCCCAGAAATTCACAGACACAGGGTAGCAATGGCAGAAATTAAAGGTTTTTAAAAATTCTCTACCTCAAGAAATAAGAAAAATCTCAAGTAAACAATCTAACCTTACACCTAAAGGAACTACAGAAAGAACAAACAAAACCCAAAGTTAGCAGAAGGAAAGAAATCATAAAGATCAGAGCAGAAATAAATGAAATAGAAACAAAGAAAACAATAGCAAAGATCAATAAAACTAAAAGCTGGTTCTTTGAGAAGATAAACAAAATTGATAAACCATTATTAGCCAGAATCATCAAGAAAAAGAGGGAGAGGACTCAAATCAATAAAATTAGAAATGAAAAAGAAGTTACCACAGACACCGCAGAAATACAAAGCATCCCAAGAGACTACTACAAGTATCTCTATGCCAATAAAATGGACAACCTGGAAGAAATGGACAAATTCGTAGAAAGGTAATAACCTTCTAAGACTGAACCAGGAAGAAACAGAAAATATGAACAGACCAATCCAAGTACTGAAATTGAAACTGTGATTAAAAATCTTCCAACAAACAAAAGTCCAGGACCAGATGGCTTCACAGGTGATTTCTAACAAACATTTAGAGAAGAGCTAACACCCAACCTTCTCAAACTCTTCCAAAAATTGCAGAGGAAGGAACACTCTCAAACTCATTCTACGAGGCCACCATCACCCTGATACCAAAACCAGACAAAGATACTACAAAAAAAGAAAATTACAGACCAATATCACTGATGAATATAGATGCAAAAATCCTCAACAAAATACTAGCAAACAGAATCCAATAACACATTAAAAGGATCATACATCACGATCAAGTGGGATTTATCCCAGGGATGCAAGGATTCTTCAACATACACAAATCAATCAATGTGATACACCATATTAACAAATTGAAGGATAAAAATCATATGATCATCTCAATAGATGCAGAAAATGCTTTTGACAAAATTCAACACCCATTTATGATAAAAACTCTCCAGAAAGTGGGCATAGAGGGAAACTACCTCAACAAAATAAAGGCCATATATGACAAACCCACAGCAAACACCATTCTCAATGGTGAAAAACTGAAAACATTTCCTCTAAGATCAGGAATGAGACAAGGATGTCCAGTCTCACTACTATTATTCAACATAGTTTTGGAAGTCCTAGCCATGGCAATCAGAGAAGAAAAAGAAATAAAAGGAATACAAATTGGAAAAGAAGAAGTAAAACTGTCACTGTTTGTAGATGACATGATACTATACATAGAGAATCCTAAAGATGCCAGAAGAAAACTACTAGAGCTAATCAATGAATTTGGTAAAGTTGCGGGATACAAAATTAATGCACAGAAATCTCTTGCATTCCTATACACTAATGTTGAAAACTCTGAGAGAAATTATGGAAACATTCCCATTTACCATTGCAACAAAAAGAATAAAATACCTAGGGAAACAAAAAACCTGTATGCAGAAAAATATAAGACGCTGATAAAAGAAATTAAAGATGGGCTTCCCTGGTGGTACAGTAGTTGAGAGTCTGCCTGTCGATGCAGGGGATACGGGTTCGTGACCCGGTCCAGGAGGATCCCACATGCCGCGGAGTGGCTGGGCCCGTGAGCCATGGTAGCTGAGCCTGTGTGTCCGGAGCCTGTGCTCCACAACGGGAGAGGCCACAGCAGTGAGAGGCCCACGTACCGCAAAAAAAAAAAAAAAAAAGAAATTAAAGATGATGCCAACAGATGGACAGATATACCATGTTCTTGGACTGGAAGAATCAATATTGCAAAAATGACTATACTACACAAAGCAATCTACAGATTCAATGCAACCCCTATCAAATTACCAAAGGCATTTTTCACAGAGTTAGAACAAAAAATCTCAAAATTTGTATGGAGACACAAAAAACACCGAATAGACAAAGCAGTCTTGAGGGAAAAAAACAGAGTTGGAGGAGTCAGACTCCCTGACTTCAGACTATACTACAAAGCTACAATAATCAAGACAATGTGGTACTGGCACAAAAACAGAAACAATGATCAATGGAACAAAATAGAAAGCCCAAAGATAAACCCACACACCTATGGTCAACTAATCTTTGACAAAGGAGGCAAAGACATATGATGGAGAAAAGACAGTCTCTTCAATAAGTGGTGCTGGGAAAACTGGACAGTTACATGTAAAAGAATGAAATTAGAACACTCCCTAACACCATACACAAAAATAAACTCAAAATGGATTTGAGACCTAACTGTAAGACCAGACACTATAAAGCTCTTAGAGGAAAACATAGGAAGAACACTCTTTGACATTAATCACAGCAAGATCTTTTCTGATCCACCTCCTAGAGTAATGGAAATAAAACCAAAAATAAACAAATGGGACCTAATGAAACTTCAAAGCTTTTGCACAGCAAAGGAAACCATAAACAAGACGAAAAGACAACCCTCAGAATGGGAGAAAATATTTGCAAATGAAGCAACTGACAAAGGATTAAGCTCCAAAATATATAAACAGCTCATGCAGCTCAATATTAAAGAAACAAACAAGTCAATCCAAAAATGGGCAGAAGACCTAAATAGACATTTCTCCAAAGAAGACATACAGATGGCCAAGAAGCATATGAAAAGCTGCTCAACATCACTAAATATTAGAGAAATTCAAATCAAAACTACAATGAGGTATTACCTCACACCAGTTAGAATGGGCATCATCAGAAAATCTACAAACAACAAATGCTGGAGAGGGTGTGGAGAAAAGGGAACCCTCTTGCACTGTTGGTGGGAATGTAAATTGATACAGCCACTATGGAGAACAGTATGGAGGGTCCTTAAAAAGCTAAAAATAGAATTACAATATGATCCAGAAATCCCACTACTGGGCCAATACCCAGAGAAAACCATAATTCAAAAAGACACATGCACCCCAATGTTCATTGAAGCACTGTTCACAATAGCCAGGTCATGGAAGCAACCTAAATGCCCGACAGATGAATGGATAAAGAAGTTGTGGTACATATATACAATGGAATATTACTCAGCCATACAATGGAACGAAATTGAGTCATTTGTTGAGACGTGGATAGACCTGGAGACTGTCATACAGAGTGAAGTAAGTCAGAAAGAGAAAAACAAATATCGTATATTAACACATGTATGTGGAACCTAGAAAAATGGTACAGATGAACTGGTCTGCAGGGCACAAGTTGAGACACAGATGTAGAGAACAAACATATCGACACCAAGGGGGGAAAACCACGGTGGAGTGGGGATGGTGGTGTGCTGAATTGGGTGATTGGGATTGACATGTATACACTGATGTGTATAAAACTGATAACTAATAAGAACCTGCAGTATAAAAAAACAACAACAACAACAACAAAGAAAACAACTAATACTAAACTTTCTTTGGGTTATTTGTATGGAAATATGTTAATATAAATGTTTCAGACATTACATGAAATTTCTAAAAATCTTATATGTTCTGGTATAATGTTATAAGTCATAATTCTAGTCATTACTTTAAAATGTATATCTCAGAAATAACTAAATTTCCTTGTCAATTGCATTATTATGAACTTTCATCAAATCTTTAACCATGGTCATTTTTAAGTCTTTTGTCATTTACAGACAGTTCTGGGTGTACTCTGATGCTTTTGCAAAAATGTTCCCATAAAAGGGTTTCATCTTCAAGGAATTCATGGAAAAGACTCTGACAAGTACAGGTTTCTGGTAACTGACTATACTGCTGAACTGAATGAATAAGCATTTTCAGAACTCTAATGGAAAACTGATGAATTCATAAAAGTGCTAACAAAAGATCAAGATGAGAAAAAAAATTAATTACATGGGACTTAGTGAACTGATGAGGATGATTATAATTTTTGTGACTTTCTGTTTGAATAAAAAAAAAATCCCACAAGGACTCAGAGGCCAAAAATATACAAATCAATTTTCACTTCAAAGTAAAGGAGCTGTTACAGTGGATGATTACTGGACTGAATGTCAATATTATGGCATAGTATGAGTGTGTTTCATGTTTGGTAATTGCAATCATTGTTGCTTTTGTTGTGGTCATCCATTTACTATCCTTGGTGTCAGTTTATTTGTCTCTTGTAAAAATAAAATACAGTGTGTGTGTGTGTGTGTGTGTGTGTGTGTGTGTGTGTGTGAGTTGTGAAAAAAAAATATATATCCAAAAAACAAAACAAAAACAAAAGAGATAATAAGTGTTGTGAGGATATAGAAAAATTCGAACCCTCATACACTGCTAGTGGAAATGTAAAATGGTGCAGCCACTTTGGAAAACAGGTGGACAGTTCTTCACAAAGTTACATATAAAGTTACCATAGATCCAGAAATTCCACTTCCAGGTATAAATACAAGAGGGTTAAAAACATGTCCACACAAAAACTTGTACCTGAGTGTTCATAATAGCATTATTAGTAATAGCCCAAAAGTGGGAAAGAACCCAAATAACTATCACTTGATAAACAAAATATGGCATATCCACACAATGGAATATTATTCAGCAATAAAAAGGAATGAAGAAATGATTCATGCTACAAGATGGAAGAATCTTGAAAACATTATGGCAAGTCACAGAAGTCAGTTGCAAAAAAACACATACAATATAATTCCATTTATATGAAATGTCCAGAGTAGGCAAATCTATAGAGACATAAAGTAGATTAGTAGTTGCCTAGGCAATTTTATTTTGGGATAGTTCATTGCTAATGTATAAACAAAAAATTGATTTTTGTATATTGATCTCGTATCCTGCAACTTTGCTGCACTGTCTTTTAGTGGATTTCTTAGGATTTTCTTGAATACAAGAACATTTCATCTGCAATATAGTTTCACTTCCTCCTTTTAAAAAAAAAAAAAAATTCTCTCTAGTTGCAGGAGAGTATAGTTGGACCTCATCCATGTCCTACGGCTTTTTAGTTCATTCAGTCAATCATTCCAAACCAAAACTTATTAAAGAACCCCTAGACTCAAAACTAAGACTGCCTTATTGAGTAAATAAACATATACATAAACCCCCAAAATGATTGTTTTTTTTAAGTGAAAACTGAAGAGGATGGCTGAATAATTTAGAAAGGACCAGTAATGGGAATGAGAAACAGAGAGGTCAATGTCCACTTAAGTTCTTGGGAAAAGGTGATACAAAAGAGAGTTAGAATAAAGAAAGAAGTGGGGGAGCATAAAGAATAGATTTTTAGGGGGCTTCCCTGGTGGCGCAGTGGTTGAGAGTCCGCCTGCTGATGCAGGGGACACAGGTACGTGCTCCAGTCCGGGAAGATCCCACATGCCGCGAAGCGGCTGGCCCCGTGAGCCGTGGCCGCTGGGCCTGCGCGTCTGGAGCCTGTGCTCCGCAATGGGAGAGGCCACAACATGAGAGGCCCGTGTACCACAAAAAAAAAAAAAAAAGTTCCAACAAACAAAAGCTCAGGACCAGATGGCTTCAAGGGCAAATTCTATGAAACATTTAGAGAAGAGCTAACACCTATCCTTCTCCAACTCTTCCAAAAAAAAAAAAAAAAAAAAAAGAGTAGATTTTTAAAAATAATCATAATGCCACAATAGTGCTGTAAGACTTCTGGTTTTGATGGAATAATCAGCAATCTGCTATCTCTATTTAAATCTGTGTCCTTCTAATCAGAAAAAGAGTTTAACTGTTAACCCAGAGACGAATACAAAAAATACCAAATCTGAAATTATAAAATATATAACTTATTCCCATGGGAATAGTTAACTTATGGAACCCTCAACTGACAGGGAAAATAAATTTTAAATCGTGTTTGAAATTTGCTTCATTAGGTAATTTGCAACATTAGCAGCTTAGCCTTTCTTCTGCACTTCCCATTACTTAATCACTGCTGTGAGTACATGCCCCACTTCTCTTGTTATCTAAATCAATGTTTGTGCAATTTTATAAAACTACCAGCCTTGTATTACTGAAAACAAAACCTAGAACATTTTCTAAATCATTTCTGGATTTGCCTGCCTGAACATGGTAAGGCTTTTTGTAACCAACCACAATTTACACCTCAGGATCTATGTTATGCACATGCATATTTTTCTAGAGAAATTTAGATCCTCAAATTTTTCTAGAAAAAAATGCTTTTCTTCTTAGATAATATTCTGAAATACATTCACCAGACTTTTAAAAAGAAAAGAACAAATCACAAATTTGCATTTTAAAAAAGACGTAGGGCCACAGCTCTTAATTCTAAGCAAGATTTTTTTTTAAGAAAAAAAAGGAATTTATTGTAATGATACTACAGTGATCTAAGAATCTCAGAATTAGATGGAGAAGGTGGCTTATAGGCTATGCAGACAAGAGCAATACTTAAAATAATTAGGCAGAAGTAATCTGCTTAAGATATTAATGCCATTATTCTTGTCACAAACACTAAGTACTTCAGCTTGCACTGCCAACATCACCAGCACTGGGTGCTGGACACTGCCCTGGCACCACTGCATGGCTGCCCTGGACACTCCATCTCACTGGAACCATCACTGCTGCCAGTCTTACTAGCTAGCAGCTTACAGATTGGTTGGATGCATTTGATTGGCAGAGCTAGGTCACATGCTCACGTTCTTGCTACAGGAAGGCTGGGAAAGAAGTACCTGGCACCTTCAACCTCTATATTCGAAGGTAGATTCTCCTCATACTAAAATTCATCAGATAAGAAATTCCTCAAACATAGGAAGAGCGCTTAGATGCTGGGCAGGCTAAAAAAATGATAAATGTCTACCCAAAAGCTATGAATGTGCTCCTATATTTGTGTCCAGTTATTCTAGACCTCCTTCACCGGCTCCTTTTCCAAAAGCTGGTGCTTCCTTCTCTGCATTTTCTCATCTGCACACACTTTCTTGAGATCTCATCTATCTCCTAGTTTCACAGCTCCTAAATGTACATCTTTAGCTACATTCACGTTCTCATTGTGGCAAAGACTGCTTACTGTCCGCCAAAATCCATTACCCTTTTCTTCTGGAGAAAGAGAATTTTAGCTTGGCATGAAGCTTCCCAGACATACAAAATTTCCTAGTCTTTCTTGAAGTTAGTTTTGACTACATTGCTAATTTCTCTTTAAAGGGATGTGAACAAATGTGATGTGTCCCACTTCCAGCTCTGAGACTTAAGACGTTCAGATCTGTTTCCTCCATATTTCATCTTCCTTCCCTTTTGCAACATCTGGAACCTGTGGCAACCCCACCTAAACTGTGTAGATGATGACAAGAAGCAGCCTAGGAACCTGGGTCGTTGAGAAGCAGAGCTACCCATCAACATGAAATGCTGAACTTGGACTGATATATGAGACAGAAATAAAGGTCTATCATTGGTAAGCCACAAAGTTTTTTTTGGGGGGTAGGTTTTTTAATAGATTCTTAGCCTTAGGCTAACTTATATACATACACATGCACGCATGCATGTATATGTGCGCACATGCGTGCACGTGCGCGCGCGCGCACACACACACACACACACACACTCTCACAAGTTTACCAACTCTTTTAGTGAAATTAACACCTATCCAAATACCAATGTTAGAAACCTTGGGGTTGGCCTAGATTCCTCCTTCTCTTTTTCCCCCAATTCAACAGATTACTAAATTATTTATACTTTATTAATCTATCTCTTTCTCTAAACCTAAAGCTACCTCAGTCTGGGTTCTCGGTTTCTCTCTCTTGATGTGAGTTCATTGCTCTATTAGTCAGCTCAGGCTGCCATAACAAAATACCACAGACTGAGTGGCTCAAACAACAGAAATTTATTTTCTCACAGGTCTGGGGGCTATAAGTCCCCCTTGCTCCTTCTTATCACTTCTTGGCCTAAACCTCTGCAGCTAAGGCCCACACAAAGACTGGTAAGAAATTCCTCAAACATAAACACAAACACAAGTTTCAGTAGAAACCATGACATTTAAATCAGAACAACTTAATTTCCTTGAGGAGAGTTTTCTGAGCACTGAAGCCAGTGCCCTGAGAAAATGCTGATGGAAAAGATCATTACAGAATCCTAAAGCATTAGGCTTCCTGCCCTGGTTACAGCAAAGATATTCATTCTCTTTACATGAGACAGTCACTCCTAGAAATGGTCCTGTAGTTGGGATTAAAAAGCAAGAGGAAAACAAAATTCAGATCAATTTTCTTGGGTTCTCCATGTTTGCCCTCATTTTAAATTGGTCATATGTCCAGATGAAATAAAACTTCAGTGTGCTGCTTCCTTGCTTTTGGTATACAAGTTTCAAGCCCTGACCCAGCACACAGAAACAACAGAAAATTCTCATACCATGCTTCTTGTTGAGTGGAATCATCCTATGTAAAATACTAAGTAATGCAGCTCCCAGGGGATTGACTGATTTCTCTGACCTTACAAGGTTATCACCATTGAATTATGGCTGAACTTTTTCATGGAGGTCATGGTGATTATCAAATTATGGAAAATAATAGACAATAATGTCTCACATGGCCACACTGATCCAACTGTCTCATTTTAGTTAAATTATTAACTTTTGATCTTTTTTTAATCTATAAAACTGGCAACTTCATAGGCTTCAATCTAATATAAGTAAGAAAACTAAAGTCTATAACAAATTGAGCAACTTCTCCAAGGTCACCCTATTTAGTTGGACAGTGGTAGGACTGTTATTAGAATCTAGTCTTCACTTGCCAATCCCTATAATGATTCCCTTTAAACTCTGCTTCATCTTACCATTAACCAACATTTTAAGGTTAGGTGGAAAGAGCAGAAAATTTGGAGTTCAGGATAAGTTTAGAATGCAGTGTTCCAAGTCATTTAAGCTCAGTGAGTCACTGGTTTCATACCTGTAGAATGGAAATAATAAGTCTGGATTCATAAGGATGCTGTGTATAAACATCTTGATTACAGTAGGCACTAAATAAATATAAATTATATTTACATAAATCAAAAAGCTATGGTTTCTATTTTGCCAACAATGTAATGGCCAATTGCTAATCATCAAATATTTGGGAGTAATGGATATGAAGATTAAAAAAATCTGAACCTTCCTTTCTACTCCTTCCCTCTCAATCTGGGCACACACACACACACACACACACACACACACACACACATATCTCTTCCCCTGGAAAAACTTGTGAAGCAACTCTATGGTCACTCTTCCAACATGGAGATGATTATTCATGCAGAGGCTGTATGTATGTGGAGTAGGTGGTCACGAACACAGAGTAATCTTTGGCATCCCAGGAGGAAATCCTCCAAATGCACCATTAAGCACTCCACCCCACATCTGCTGCTTCCCCAGCCTGGGAGGCCCTTGTTTGGTTACTTTTGGGGATGTAAAGCATTGTATATTGAGATCTCTTTCTTGTTAAAACAGCCTTATCTGGGAGGGGTTTTGCATTTGTCCTTTTATGCAGTTTAATTTATTGGATCACTTGGCAATCAACTCACTCAGAAAGTTAGTCCAGTTGTACTGGAGTCTTGAAGGGAATATGAGAGATCTATACACAAATAATCACTATAGGATATTTGTACCATCAGTCATAGAGTTCAAATAATGGAGAAATTAAGTACAACTGGAGGTATCAAGGAAAGTTTCATGGAAAAAGAAGTTTGTGACCAAAGCCTTAAAAGATAGCATCAGGTCATGCAAATATACAAACAATAAAACAAGGTAAAATGTAATAAGACTTCAGAGATTTTTGAGGAAATGCTTATCAGTTAGGATTTGCAAATAACAGAAGACAACTCTGCTTACTTAAGCAAAAATAGAGTATATTAGAGGGATAACAAGTACTTACAGAACAGACAAGAAGCTGGAGAACCAAGTTTGGATGTAAGAGAGGAATCAGCACAGGTATAAGAGCAGCTCTGGCTGTGTAGACAGCATTTATCTTTTCTGTCTGTGTATCTCTTTGTAAGTCCAGGGAGCAATTAACCAGCTGGCTAGTTTGGGTCAAGTGCACAGAGAATAAAATTCCGAATTTACAGCCCCACCAAGGCTGTAGAGGATAAATAATTCCTCCAAAGGGAGTCAGGTGGCTCCCAGGAAGAAGAATGGATATTGAACAGCCATATGAACCAATACATGTCCACTCTAGAGTAGAACACAGGACAAGTTGGTTTGGCGGGATGGGTAAGAAATAATTTATGGAAGACTTTCTTTGTACCAGGTACTATGCTAGTTCACACTTTATATCATTTAATTCTCATAACAAGCCTGTAAATCAAATATTATTTTCCCCACTTCTATCTGAAAAACTATAGCCAGGTTAAGGAAACTGCTCCAGATCATAAACCAATAAGCACGTGGGCTGGGACTTGAGATCAGGTCTGTAGGCTCTATATTTGTGTTGTCTTGAGTTGAAATATAAGGCAAGGTGTGGGGTGCTGTGAGCCTCTAGGAAGAGCAAGCCTGTTTAGATGCCATTGCAGGAGGCCTGGCAGAATGATGGGTCCTGCAAAAGGAAAAACTAGGACAGCAAACATGTACCAAGACAGAACTGGCTGCCTGCGGTTGAGTCCTCTTCTGGGGAGTCACAGGGGAAAGGCGGGAGCTATAGAAATCTCCTATGTGGGCCAGTGATCAGTCTTTGTTTTTAAAAATAAATAATAAACAAACAAAAATACACCTGACCTCCAGTTTGGCAGGATAAGAGAAGGGCAAGAGGCAGAAATAAAGGTGGAAAAGGGTCACAGAGCATGAATGAAGCTGAGGATCTGAGTTGGCCCAGTGTCTGGGGTGTCGATAATTCTCAGGGATAGGCAGACACTTTGTCTTCCAATAATTTATTACTGAAAAATGCTTGTTGAGTACATGCTATAGAGACTACAGTGATAAAGAAAGAGACTGCTGTAAGTTGAGGTTTGAGAAATAGGCAGGAAATCAAGTTGGTAGAACATGGGAAGAAGGTCTGATGTAATTAATTCTAAGTCCAATGGGAGGCTACTGAAGGACTTCAATTAGGAGAGTGACATGATCCCACTTCATCAAAATTACCCTGGTTGCTGGGTGGCAAATAGACTAAATGGAAAAGAATGACAGCAGGATATCTAGTTATTCCTACTTAGTCACTTCCTGAGTGAAAGAGAAAGGCTTCCTTAATGGAACTTTGTCCCTGTGATATTAGCCTTTCCTGGTGTTCAGGGCAGAATTGTGCAGTGAGCTTTCTGGGCCTAGTACCCTGCTCTCTCTTTGTTGATGTCCTTCTTCCCTCTTCAGTCCCCGTTTGTATCTATAAATCAGGGGCTGTCACCTTCTTCATTTCTGCTTCCCACTTAATTGCCAGACTAGGAAGGCACTGCTAAACCAATGACTGCAATGATTTCAGTAGGTGACGCTTCCCCTCTGGGACAGATGTTCACATTGTAATAGGTGAAGTCCATTGAATCAACAAGAGCATTAACGTTGAACTTTCAGGCTTCAATAACTGAGTGGGGCTATTAAGATATTTGGGTTGGGAATTTGTCTTAACACCACTCAAATCCATCACCAAGTATGAAATATCTATGACTGTATTCGGCCACCAATGAAAGGTTATTTTTGATATTGAAAAGACTCTTTTCATGACACAGGCAAAACCAATGGTGCTGAAGGTTAGCACAGGGATCGGTCCATCGTGCATGGACTGCACAACAAAGCAAGTCATCAGTCCCACCCCCATTCCCCCATATGGGACCTCAATTCAGTGCCTAAAACTGAACTTGGCATCAACCTCAAACTCTCCATTGAATTATTTAACATCTGGATTAGTCATAAGCTGTAGTCATCCTATCCCATTCACGACCTTGACATTTATGATTTGTGGTATAAATAACCTATCCTCTCAAGCTGCTGATTTTGCAGCATGAAGGGGCTTCCCACACTATAGCACTCCTTTTTGTCATTTGTCATATGTGGATATGGAGGGATCAGTGCAAGTGAAATGATATCAAGTACTTGTATTACATACTTTCAATACACACTTGCTGGAGGAGTCTAAAAGTGAGAACATGTGTATATTCCAGGCTCACATCCTCCAGGAAGTTCGCACAGGCCCTCCCAGTCTTACTTAGATGTATCTCTTCAGGTTCTCAAGTCAGATCATCTGAGTTCAGATCCTGGTTCTCCCTTTACTGGGTGGGAGACCTTGAGCAAGTTATGTCAACTTTCTGCACCTTAGTTTCCTCATCTACTCGTGGACATATTACTAACACCTACTTCATATCTACCTTTTAAGGAATTTATGAGGACTAACACCTACTTCATACCTACCTCTTAAGAAACACTGAGCACAATGCCTAGCACATAGTAAGTACTCAATAAACATGAGGGATTATGAATTAATATTACTAGCATATCAGAGAATTTATTATTTTACACCACTATTCTACAATCATGATGTATGTCGTTGAGCTACCAGACTAGAAGCTCCTTTGGAGATGGGATTCATGACTCATTTAACTTTACACCTTCAGTGGAATAGCTGGCACATGGTAGATGTTTAGCAAATGACTGCTCAATGACTGAATGAATTTTCTGGACTTGGTGCTAGTGCCTGTCTGTTTAAAGAGTCATATTAGCTAAGTGGTTTAAAATTTTTGGATGTTTCATGGGAATAGAAAGGCAGAAATGTCTAGAGTGTCATAATGATCATTAGAGGGTGTCCAGCAGTGGGATCTGAACAGTGCAAGCCTTCATGCTGTGCTCTCAGGCTTCTGAGAGCTTTCACATACAGTATATCTTGTACTTCACAGTACAACCCTAAGATATAACATTTCCAGATAATAAACAAGAAAACAGAAGTGGAACCAGCAAATTTGCTTGAAGGCATTCAGCTCAGAAGGGGAGCAGATATAAATGAGGGTAAGTGCAGTGGTTAGAACTCCAAACAGTTTGGTTCCACTGCTTACCAGCTGGGTTACCTTCAGTAAGTTACTGAAATACTCTCGTATGTCAGTTGCCTCATATGT
>NW_006777583.1:1056636-1062289 GCF_000442215.2 Lipotes vexillifer | reverse complement strand
ATTTTTTTTTTTTTTTTTTTTTTTTTTTTGCCGTATGCAGTCCTCTCACTGTTGTGGACTCTGCCGTTGCGGAGCACAGGCTCTGGACGCGCAGGCTCAGCGGCCATGGCTCATGGGCCTAGACGCTCCAAGGCATGTGGGATCTTCCCGGACTGAGGCATGAACCCGCATCCCCTGCATCGGCAGGCAGACTCTCAACCACTGCGCCACCAGGGAAGCCCTCATAGGTTGTTTTGAAAAGTAACTGAAGAAAAGATTATATTCACACTCCCTGTCCTCTGTAACTCATCTTTCTACTACAGGCTACTGAGCTCACAGACAGCACCACACTTGGCACTTTGGACCCCAAGGAACCTATCGTCTTTGAGATATACCCAAGGCCTCAGCCCTTGCTCATTTCCTCCATGACATGGGCAAATTCCAAAACTTTCTTGTGTCCCTTTTACACAAAGAATATTCATTAGAAAAGGACTAACATAACAAACTAACAGCAATGTTGAATAAAACTCAAAGTATGATTTTCATGAGTTTATTTTTTTAAATATTTCTGTCTGCAATGATGAGCTGCGCCCATCATGGTGGGCATGCAGACACTGCAGCTTTTCTATAATGAAGAGCAAGAGCCTTCCTGGTCCCACAGATTACATCCAGTAGGTGACAACCTGCTCTGTAATAGGGTGAGAATGGCCCTTTTAAGCAACTGATTGCAACATAGAGTAATGGAAGCCATAGGCCAATGGCAGTTGTTCTCAGTTTGGCTGCACAACAGAATCACTTGGGAAACTTTTTAAATATTTGATGCTTAGGTCACACCCCAGACCAATTAAACCAGAATCTCTTGGGATAAGGCCCAGGCATCAGTAATTTTTTTAACTGCCCTGATGATTACTATGTACAGCCAAGATTGAAAACTTCTGGCTGAAAGCTTTGGGCCCACAGCAGTAAAACTCAATCAGCTTTCTGCTGGTTCTGCTACAAGATATTTTGTTTATCTGGAAAGTTTTGTTCATCTATAATAATAATTATATATTATATAATTCATATAAATCACTGGCATTGCCTTGAATATTGTTTTCTTATAGCACTAATTACCACTAATTAAAAGATGAGTATATTCAACTGAATTCTGATGCTTATATTACTATTCAAACATATATTTCTCATTGTAAGTAAAATCAACTAGTAGAAAGTCAAACTAACATAATTGATGACAGAAAATATTGATTCCTTTTTCAATGCTCAAACTTAAGGGATTTCTGGTCAGAAATCTTCACCGGTTAGTGTCGTCATCTAGTGGCAAAGTGTGATATTGCGCCTCATTCCTTGCATCTGGAGGAAATTCACTCTTAACAAGCACGTATGCTATCCTTCACAAAGAACCAATGTAAAGTAAGAAGGCCTCTGCCCAGAAGGGCCCTGTGATTTACTTAAGCCATGTTTTTTTATGGCTCCATACATAGATTCAACTACCCTCCAAGTAGTCTTGTTTTTTTTGCGTAGAGGCTAGCGCTAGCAACTAAAATCTGATGCTGCGCCTCTATGTGAAAGTTGGTGATGGATCAAATTCTGCTTCAACACCAAAAAAATATTTATGGAGAAAACTTTAAAGTCTTCTTGTGGATTAAACTAAAACATCAAAGAGTTACAGATCTAGAATAATATTAGGAGGCCTTCCTGATTAAAAAAAATTTTTTTTAACATTTTTATTGGAGTATAATTGCTTTACAGTGTTGTGTTAGTTTCTGCTGTATAACAAAGTGAATCAGATATATGCATACGTATATTCCCATATCCCCTCCCTCTTGCATCTCCCTCCCACCCTCCTTATCCCACCCTCCAGGTGGTCGGAAAGCACCAAGCTGATCTCCCAGTACTATGCAGCTGCTTCACGCTAGCTATTTTACATTTGATAGTGTATACATGTCCATGTCACTCTCTCACTTCATCCCAGCTTACCCTCCCCCACCCTGTGTCCTCAAGTCTATGCTCTATGTCTGTGTCTTTATTCCTGTCCTGTCCCTAGGTTCATCAGAACCATTTTTTTTCTAGAGTCCATTTATGTGTTAGCATACGGTATTGGTTTTTCTCTTTCTGACTTACTTCACTCTGTATGACAGACTCTAGGTTCATCCACCTCACTACAAATAACTCAATTTCGTCTCTTTTTATGGCTGAGTAATATTCCAGCATATATATGTGTCACATCTACTTTATCCATTCATCTGTCAATGGACACTTAAGTTTGTTTCCACGTTCTGGCTATTGTAAATAGAGCCGCAATGAACATTGTGGTACATGACCCTTTTTGAATTATGGTTTTCTCAGGGTATATGCCCAGTAGTGGGATTGCTGGGTCATATGGTAGTTCTATTTTCAGTTTTTTAAGGAACCTCCATACTGTTCTCCATAGTGGCTGTATCAATTTACATTCCCACCAACAGTGCAAGAGGGTTCCCTTTTCTCCACACCCTCTCCAGCATTTATTGTTTGTAGATTTTTTTGACGATGGCCATTCTGACCAGTGAGAGGTGATACCTCATTGTAGTTTTGATTGCATTCTCTAATGATTAGTGATGTTGAGCACCTTTTCATGTGTTTGTTGGCAGTCTGTAGATCTTCTTTGAAGAAATGTCTATTTAGGTCTTCTGCCCATTTTTGGATTGGGCTGTTTGTTTTTTGGATATTGAGCTGCAAGAGCTGCTTATATATTTTGGAGCTTAATCCTTTGTCAGTTGCTTCATTTGCAAATATTTTCTCCCATTCTGAGGGTTGTCTTTTCATCTCGTTTATGGTTTCCTTTGCTGTGCAAAAGCTTTTAAGTGTCATTAGGTTCTATTTGTTTATTTTTGTTTTTATTTCCATTTCTCTAGGAGGTGGGTCAAAAAGGATCTTGCTGTTATTTATGCCATAGAGTGTTCTTCCTGTGTTTTCCTCTAAGAGTTTTATAGTGTCCAGTCTTACATTTAGGTCTTTAATCCGTTTTGAGTTTATTTTTGTGTATGGTGTTAGGGAGTGTTCTAATTTCATTCTTTTACATGTAGCTGTCCAGTTTTCCCAGCACCACTTATTAAAAAGACTGTCTTTTTTCCATTGTATATTCTTGCCTTCTTTGTAATAGATTAGTTGACCGTATGTGCGTGGGTTTATCTCTGGGCTTTCTATCCTATTCCACTGATCTACATTTCTGGCTTTGTGCCACTACATACTGTCCTGATGACTGTGGCTTTCTAGTATAGTCTGAAGTCATACAGCTTGATTCCTCCAGCTCCATTTTCCTTTCTCAAGATTGCTTTGGCTATTTGGGATCTTCTGTGTCTCCTAACAAATTTTACGATTTTTTGTTCTAATTCTGTGAAAAATGTCGTTGGAAATCTGATAGGGATTACACTGAATCTGTAGATTGCTTTGGGTAGTATAGTCATTTTCACAATGTTGATTCTTCCAATCCAAGCACATGGTATATCTCTCCATGTGTCTGTGTCATCTTTGATTTCTTTCAACAGTGTCTTATAGATTTCTGAGTACAGGCCTTTTGTCTCCTTAGGCAGGTTTATTCCTAGGTATTTTATTCTTTTTGTTGCAATGGTAAATGGGATTGTTTCCTTAATTTCTCTTTCTGATCCTTCATTATTAGTGTATAGGAATGTAAGAGATTTCTGTGCATTCATTTTGTATCCTACAACTTTACTAAATTTTTTGATTAGCTCTAGTAGTTTTCTGGTGGCATCTTTAGGATTCTCTATGTATAGTATCATGTCACCTACAAACAGTGACAGTTTAACTACTTTTCCAATTTGGATTCCTTTTATTTCTTTTTCTTTTCTGATTGGACTAGGACTTCCAAAACTATGTTGAATAACAGTGGTGAGAGTGGGCAACCTTCTCTTGTTCCTGATTTTAGAGGAAATGCTTTCAGTTTTTCACCATTGAGAATGATGTTTGCTGTGGTTTTGTCATATATGGCCTTTATTACATTGAGGTAGGTTCCCTCTATGCCCACTTTCTAGAGTTTTTATCATAAATGGGTGTTGAATTTTGTCAAAAGCTTTTTCTGCATCTATTGATATGATCATATGGTTTTTATCCTTCAATTTGTTAATATGGTGTATTACATTGATTGATTTGGGTATACTGAAGAATCCTTGCATCCCTGGGATAAATACCACTTAATCATGGTGTATGATCCTTTTAATGTGCTGTTGGATTCTGTTTGCTAGTATTTTGTTGAGGATTTTTGCATCTGTGTTCATCAGTGATATTGGTCTGTAATTTTCTTTTTTGTGATATCTTTGTCTGGTTTTGGTATCAGGGTGATGGTAGAATAAGCTTGGGAGTGTTCCTTCCTCTGCAATTTTTTGGAAGAGTTTGAGAAGGATGGGTGTTAGCTCTTCTCTGAATGTTTGACATAATTCACCTGTGAAGCCATCTGGTCCTGGACTTTTGTTTGTTGGAAGATTTCAAATTATGGTGTCAATTTCATTACTTGTGACTGGTCTGTTTATATTTTCTATTTCTTCTTCATTCAGTCTTGGAAGGTTGTACCTTTCTAAAAATTTGTCCATTTCTTCCAGGTTGTCCATTTTATTGGCATATAGTTGCCTGTCGTAGTCTCTTATGATCCTTTGTATTTCCGTGGTGTCAGTTGTAATATCTTTTTCATTTCTAATTTTATTGATATGAATCTTCTCCCTTTTTTTTCTTGATGAGTCTGGCTAAAGGTTTATCAATTTTGTTTATCTTCTCAAAGAACCAGCTCTTAGTTTCATTGATTTTTGCTATTGTTTTCTTTGTTTCTATTTCATTTATTTCTACTTTGACTTGTATAATTTCTTTCTTTCTACTAACTTTGGGTTTTGTTTGTTCTTCTTTCTCTAGCTGCTTTAGGTGTAAGTTTAGGTTGTTTGAGATTTTTCTTGTTTCTTGAGGTAGGATTGAATTGTTATAAATTTCCCTTTTAGAACTACTTTTGCTGCATCCCATAGGTTTTGGGTCACCGTGTTTTCATTGTCACTTGTTTCTATGTATTTTTTTGATTTCTGCTTTGATTTCTTCAGTAATCTCTTGGTTATTTATTAGTGTATTGTTTAGCCTCCATGTGTTTGTGTTTTTTACGGGTTTTTTTTTTTTTGTAATTGATTTCTAATCTCATAGCGTTGTGGTCAGAATAGATGCTTGATAGGATTTCAGTTTTCTTAAATTTTCCGAGGCTTGATTTGTGACCCAAGATGTGATCTATCCTGGAGAATGTTCCATGTGCACTTGAGAAGGAAGTGTATTCTGCTGCTTTTGGATGGAATGTCCTATAAATATCAATTAAGTCTACCTGGTCTATTGGGTCATTTAAAGCTTGTGTTTCCTTATTTATTTTCTGTCTGGATGATCCGTCTATTGGTGTAAGTGGATTGTTAAAGTCCCCCAGTATTATTGTGTTACTGTCAATTTCCCCTTTTATGGCTGTTAGCATTTGCCTTATGTATTACTGAGGTGTTCCTATGTTCGGTGCATAAATATTTACAATTGTTACATCTTCTTGGATTGATCCCTTGATCATTATGTAGTGTCCTTCTTTGTCTCTTGTAACAGCCTTTATTTTAAAGTCTATTTTGCCTAATATGAGAATTGCTACTTCAGTTTTTTTTTTTTTTTTTTTTTT
>NW_006777583.1:980666-1056519 GCF_000442215.2 Lipotes vexillifer | reverse complement strand
TTTTTTTTTTTTTTTTGCGGTACGCAGGCCTCTCACTGCTGTGGCCTCTCCCATTGTGGAGCATAGGCTCCGGACGTGCAGGCCCAGCGGCCACGGCTCATGGACCCAGCCGCTCCGCAGCATGTGGGATCCTCCCAGACTGGGGCACGAACCCGTGTCCCCTGCATCAGCAGGTGGACCCTCAACCACTGCGCCACCAGGGAAGCCCTCCAGCTTTCTTTTGATTTCCATTTGCATGGAATATCTTTTTCCGTCCCCTCACTTTCAGTCTGTATGTGGCCCTAGGTCTGAAGTGGGTCTCTTGTAAACAGCATATATACAGGTCTTGTTTTTTTAATCCATTCAGCCAGTCTGTGTCTTTTGGTTGCAGCATTTAAACCATTTACATTTAAGGTAATTATTGATATATATGTGCCTATTACCATTTTCTTAATTGTTTTGCATTTGTTTTTGTGGGTCTTTTTCTTCTCTTGTGTTTCCCGCCTAGAGAAGTTCCTTTAGCATTTGTTGTAAAGCTGGTTTGCTGGTGGTGAATTCTCTTAACTTTTGCTTGTCTGTAAAGCTTTTGGTTTCTGTGTCAAATCTGGATTGTTAAAGTCCCCCAGTATTATTGTGTTACTGTCGATTTCCCCTTTTATGGCTGCTAGTTTTTGCCTTATGTATTGAGGTGCTCCTATGTTGGGTGCATAAATATTTACAATTGTTATATCTTCTTCTTGGATCGATCCCTTAATCATTATGTAGTGTCCTTCTTTGTCTCTTCTGATAGTCCTTATTTTAAAGTCTATTTTGTCTGATATGAGAATTGCTACTCCAGCTTTCTTTTGGTTTCCATTTGCATGGAATATCTTTTTCCATCCCCTTACTTTCAGTCTGTATGTGTCTCTAGGTCTGAAGTGGGTCTCTTGTAGACAGCATATATATGGGTCTTGTTTTTGTATCCATTCAGCCAATCTGTGTCTTTTGGTGGGAGCATTTAGTCCATTTACATTTAAGGTAATTATCGATATGTATGTTCCTATTCCCATTTTCTAAATTGTTTTGGGTTCGTTATTATAGGACTTTTCCTTCTCTTGTGTTTTTGTCTAGAGAAGTTCCTTTAGCATTTGTTGTAAAGCTGGTTTGGTGGTGCTGAACTCTCTCAGCTTTTGCTTGTCTGTAAAGGTTTTGATTTCTCCATCAAATCTGAATGAGATCCTTGCTGGAAAGAGTAATCTTGTTTGTAGGTTTTTCCCTTTCATCACTTTAAATATATCCTGCCACTCCCTTCTGGCCTGTGAGTTTCTGCTGAAAAATCAGCTGATAACCTTATGGGAATTCCCTTGTATGTTATTTTTCTCTTTTCCCTTGCTGCTTTTAATATTTTTTCTTTGAATTTAATTTTTGACAGTTTGATTAATATGTGTCTCGGCATGTTTCTCCTTGGGTTTATCCTGTATCAGACCCTCTGCGCTTCCTGGACTTGGGTGGCTATTTCCTTTCCCATGTTAGGGAAGTTTTCAACTGTAATCTCTTCAAATATATTCTCAGACCCTTTCTCTTTCTCCTTTTCTTCTGGGATCCCTATAACTTGAATGCTGGTGTATTTAATGTTGTCCCAGAGGTCTCTGAGACTGTCCTCAGTTCTTTTCATCATCCATTTCTTTTTGATCTCATTCTCTATGACAAAATTTAATATCCTCAAATAAAGGGGAAAACTCACATTACATCTGGCATTATCTTTACAATGCTCCTTTCTACATTGTGGTATGAAAAGGGGGAAATGTCTAGCTTTGAATTTAGCTTAATGCAGCTCACTGAAATAAGTATATAAAACAATTTTAACAGAAGCCTAGCACACAGAACATATATTAACATATCTATACCTTTATTTGCCTTCTCAGACATATTTCACTATGCAATAATTCTCTTATTTTCAAACAGGCAACACTGAATTTCTCTATGTATTTCCTTGTAAATCTGTACCAATTTTATACACAATTGGCTGTACTCCAACTTTCTCAACTGTATTCTATGAAAGGTACAGGAAGGTCTTGGATGAAATATAACTGAACTTTTACAATTTAGTAAATTGTTAAGAGTTATTTAAGACCTTCTTCACTGTTTTGAATCATAATACAATTTCTGATTGTATCCCTGCTATCATTTCCTGATCCCATAAAAAGAAACAATGGAACAGCCAAGCTATTTCATCTTTACATAGATACCAGGTTATTACTGCTTCCTCAGAATTTTTTTTCCTACAAATAATTGTAACTCTCAGAGTTACTAGCACTAGACAGTTGACAGAACACATTTCACTACAAAATGGCATAGGACAGTTTTATGTCCTAGTTCCATTTATCTTTAGTGAAAATGATCAGATACACTTTTGGATGAACCAGCTCCATAGCTTCCAGCCATGGCTAAGAGGTATACAAATGCTCTGTTCTATGTTTATGTCATAGAAAGCAGGTGTGGTTTCAAGAATAAACAGAAAATTTCTGGTCAATTGTTGTAAGAGCTAAATGTTAATGATTCGCAATAAAACCATGATTTATATCAGATACTCCTTAGTATTCATATGGGCAATAAAAGTAGAGGCTAACACCCAGGTAAACTACATGCTATGGTCCAGGCAGTAAAGAGCTCTGTTAAAACAGGTCAATTAATTTAGCAATCTGAAGGCACATTTTGCAATTTACTCATCTAAAGGTAAAGATTTATGTCCATAGTCAATCACTGTATATATGCTGTCATAGTCAATCTGGGTTGCTATTAATAGAGTATCACAGACAGGGTGGCTTAAACAACAGACATTTATTCCCCATAATTCTAGAGGCTGGGAAGTCCAAGGTAGAGCCAGTAGATCTGATATCTGGTGAAGGCCCTCTTCCTGTTTTACAGATAGCTGTCTGCCTTCTCCTTGTATCCTCCATAGCAGAGAGGCGAGAGGAAACTAGCTCTCTCATGTCTCTTCTTATAAGGGCACTAATCTCATTATGAGGGTTCTACTGCTACGATCTAATTATTTCCTAAAGGCTCCATCTCCTAATACCATCACATTGGAGGTGGGGTGGGGGGTGGGGTTAGGATTTCAACACATGAATTGGGGAATACACAAATATTCAGTCCATAACAGATGCTGTAGGGCATGGATTAGTTTTAGGAATGTTGTTTGTGGTGGTGAAGGTGCCCAGTTAGTGACAACTGCCTTCAGCTGGCCATGTTCCAGGCCAGAGTGTCTTCTTCTCTTCTTTATTGAATGAGTGCTTGTTTTTTTAGGATTTTTGGTGTCCTGATAAAGAACAACTCTTAAGAAAAAAGTATCCACACTTGCACATAAGGCAAAAAGATTACTTCATGCCTTTTGAAAGCCATACTAGAGCACTGTCTAAGAAGCCATGTTGTCTAACAAGTGTCATCTGATGATATAAGGGAAGATGACTTGGACATATTTACTTTTGATTAAGGCCCTGACTCTGTAAAGCTATTTATTTACTTGGAGAACATAAGTACATTTTTTTTTTGTCCAGTAGAGATGCAAGTAATTTCTTTTCAGAAGAACAGATATCCCAAAGTTTGAAATGTACTGCTCTACAGAACAGTAACTAGTTTTGTATCTGAGGAATTGATCTTAGCTGTCTTTTACTTTCTTTCAGTCTTTTATATCCTCTTTGAACCAGCTTTACTTTCCTGATATTTCCATCATTAATGAGTGAAATATATCTTTCACATATGCTCATCATATATCTGTATGAGTTACATGTTTTAAAATTTTATCACACTCCTCTTCCCCACCCTACTGCAAATTAGGAAACAGATGAAAGTTTAGCAAAGCTGATATACTTAAAGATAACATACTCAAAATATGTACTTTCTTTACTAGAAAATTTGACTGTAGAACATGGCTTTAGAGCTGGAGCCAAATAGTTCTGTCATATTTCACTCTAATTTAACTCACTTGTTCATGCATTTCCTGGCAGAACTGGACAGCTTCAGCCCTCTCACTGTCTCCACTCTCCAATGGCAGGCCACTTTTACCCTGTGGCAGACTGTAGACAGTAACATTCTCTAAAGGAAGAGGAATGGAAAGAAGAGCTGAGCTGAATGTGCACAATTTCTCCTCCCATATCCATCAAACAGATAAGTCACTCATCCTTCCCTGGGGAGGAGTTAATGAGTAGGAGGGAAGAGGCCAGAATGAAGATTAAATGTTAGATCCCTGCTGCTACAATTCAGCATGTCTGATTATCCTACCCCCCAGTCTGGAGAAAAGCACAAGCCAAGTCTTTGCCATAATAAATCTAGTGTTTTCAACATACGTATTTAGCATCTTAACTACATACCAAGCAATAACACAGAATGCTTTTATATTGGGCCCTCATATAGAGGTATCAATCAGTTCAAATAATGTCAAAATAAGTAAGTTTTATTCAACTTTAACTTCTCGCAAAGCTCAGAGTTGGTATGCAAGCATGTGTTAAATGAACAAATGAGGCGTAGGGTTCGATTTCAGCAGATCAGGGGAAGTTGAAATTTTGCCTAAAAGCAAAACTGAGTCTATTCAAACAGCAAACCACATGTCTGTACCATGCAGCTAATGAATTAGTTCCTTGAAAGAATGGTGGCTAATCATCTTGGGGGTAAAAATAACATCTGAAGTATACTGATTTGGTCCTTCCTTGTGCCTCTGAATTGCATCCAAATTATCCCAAATCAATCAGAATCAGCATCATTAATGTCCTTCAATAAAGAAGATACCACATATTCCCATGGAAGAGAATTCCATGTCCCTCAAATCTTACAGCTAAGAATATTCAGAAGTCCATCTGAAATCCTCTCTGCTCTAAAACAAACTCAATCCTATTTTTTCTCCAGAAAAGGAATGAACTTTTGTTAGAGAAACCTCCCCTTTGCAAAATTTATGCCCTCCTTTCACAGTTTTGCATGAAATCTACTCCAGTTAATCTGAATCCTTTTTTTTTTTTTGCGGTACGTGGGCCTCTCACTGTTGTGGCCTCTCCTGTTGCGGAGCACAGGCTCCGGACACGCAGGCTCCGGACACGCAGGCTCAGCGGCCATGGCTCACGGGTCCAGCCACTCCGCAGCATGTGGGATCTTCCCAGACCGGGGCACGAACCCGTGTCCCCTGCATCGGCAGGTGGACTCTCAACCACTGCGCCACCAGGGAAGCCCCAAACCAGATGATTTATTTGGAGTAATCAAGTGAGGTAAATAATTATAAACTCTGAGGTGACAGTCTTTCTAAACCCCCTCAGAAATCTGCATGACACATATGTAAAATGATGACTCTGATTTCCTTTTGAGAAAAACACTTCCTCATAAACATAATTGAGTCTTTAGTAAGCTATTCCACCATTTTATCAGGCTACTTGCTTCTGGAGTATCACAGTTACTATAGAAAATATCAAAATATTTGTAAGCACTAGGGAAGAATAAGAGAGCCAATCATTTGGATGATTCTTAATTACTACTTAGGTTCCCCATGCCCTTTTAACTTTAGAAGTTTATGACTCTTGACTGCATGGCAGTATTGAGATATAGTCCTTTAGAAGTATTGAGAGGGAGAAAGGGTAGGGAGGGGTTGCTTACCTAATAGATCCTTGGTGCTGCAAGGGCAGAGAAATATATCATCATCACATTAGGTGATTGTCAGAGGAGAAAGTGGGACATGTTAGCAGATTCAAGATACTTTTAAAATGATAGACTGACAGATTCCGAGACTGCATTATCTATTAGCTTCTGTCAAGGATTTTATGCACGTGAGACCTGAGGTCACTGACAGTATATGATGATTCTAGCGTTCTCCACACTGATATCAATCAATAAAACACATAAAAAGCATTATGATGCATCACTCTGGATGAATAAAATAGCTAAAATAATGTTCAAGGGCTACTGCATCTACACCTAGACAAGAACTGCCCTGGGCTTAATCCATTTGGCTAATTAGTATGCTGGGCTCTTCTATCCAGACAACATATGTAAATTTTGGTCAGCTGCACAACTTGAGAGCAATGACTCTGAGTGGGTAAAAGTGAAAGTATTTGTGTCCCATGTGAATATCACCAAAGGGCATCCACTACAGAGGGAGCTTTCAGTAATCCAGTGGACAAGACACATACTGTGGATGTCAGCTGGCCTCTTTCCCCAGCCACCCTAGTGTTTGTTTAAAGTGCCCATGTTACAAAATGGCCATGGAGGAAGGGATGAAAGCAATGTATAGGCTTTAAAACATGCATAGGCTGATATGACTACTGCTACTGTTGAGTGCTTTGCTTTTGCACAGCAGAGACTAATGCTGAGCCCTTAATATGCCTGTACTTCCTGAGAGAACCAGCCAGCCATACAGTGGCAGGTTAATTATATTGGATTTCTTCCATCACGGAGGGGACAACAATTTGTTCTCACTACAATAGACTCATATTCCAGATACGCATTTGTGTTCCTTGCTTTTAATACTTCTGCCAGCACCACCATGTATGAACTTACAGAGTGCCTTTGTCACCACCATGGCATTCCCACAATATTTTTTCAGGTCAAGAAACTCATGCCATAGCAAAAGAAGTACACCAAAGGGCTCATGCTTATGACATTCACTGATCTTACCATGACCCTGAAACTTCAGAAGAACGTGACCTGATAGACTACTGGAATAGTTTAGTGAAGACTCAGTTATGATGCTAGTTTAGAGACAATGCCCTAAAATAGGATGGATATTATCTTGCAGAAGGCAGTGTATGTTTTGATTCTACAACCAATATATGGTGCTGATTCTCCCATAATCAAAATATCTGAATCTGAGAATTAAGTGGTTGTGAAAACGTGGGAGTGACTGACCTATTACAGTGAATAACCCTCTCTCGGGGTGCTTGGTTCCCTTCCCCTCAACTTTCAGCATTTCTGGTTTGGAAGTCTTGGCTCCTAAGGGAAGAATGCTTCCACCAGGGAACAAATCAAACTGAATTGGAAGTTGAGACTCTACTTACCTTCTAGGCTCCTTGTGCCACTGAACAAACAGGCAAAAGGAGACAAAGGAGAGGGTCTACTGTCTGGGTGATTTTTCATGATTACCACAGGGAAATTACATTGCTACTATTTCCCTGCGGGTAGGGAAGACTGGGATTCTCTCCAGAGTCCTGTCAGGCTCCACCAATAAGAGGCTGCTGAAGAAAGACTACAAGACGAGAAGCTGGAGTTGGAAGAAGAGACATTCTCTTTCTTGTTTGCTTTCTGCTCTATTCAGCAGACCTCTAGCAACACTCTTTGATCCAGAAGCAGCAGTTTATTCCAGAAGCAATGGCTGATTCCAGGTTGCAGTTTTTCCAGACTACTAGGGCCTCACAGCCTCACAGTATTCACTCAGAGTCAACAGCACCAGTTGGCCAAAGCAGCCTCCTTAGAGATCTGTTCTATCTCCTTTTGGCACCTCCTCCAAGTTCCTGAGGCACAAGTAACCAGCCAGGCTGCACCACTGTCCTCAGCATTCTGAGTTCCAGATCCAGGGCACCAGTAGTATTTGGACAGGATGCGTGCCTCAGAGATCCTACTAATCCCTGCTACTCAGAAGCCCCTTCTAAATTTTAACAATTCCAACCTTTCCTCCCTGTTTCTCTGATCCTACAAATGGATAGTTTCTGAATAGACTCTGACTGAACTGCTTGTCAGTAGCTTCTCCTTTAGTATAAACAGACCTAAGGAAGCATCTAATAATGAAGAGTATTTTCTAAAGTCTGTTTTCATCAAAACCTTTCAGATATTAAGTGTCAACCTTTGCATCAGATCCCCATGCTGTATGCTTTTTCATACTTTTCATATATAATTTTCATTGCTGGGAAAAAAATGAACTAAGTTAGTTAAAAATATGTGTTCATGTGTTTAAATTAAACAGTATTTTTAGAAATAAGTAGACAATCTGAGGATAAAGTCCTGCACAAAATAAATAAACAAGGGGAAAAAAAGTCAAGGACTGATAAAATACACACAGATAAACTAGTGTTGACAAATGGTGTCTACAAGGCATAATGGAAGGAAAATCTCTGGTTCTTTGCATGTGACAAAAGCGTAATGTCGCTGGCCTACAATGAACAGAATATCAAGAATAAGTAAGGATAACTCCAAGGAAAGACAGTGCAGATGTCAACAAAGACTAAGATACCAGACCATCCAATACATTATAAAGACATGGTGTACAAAGAGGCAGATGTACACAGCTAACTGGGGCCTCGGGTGCAAAGACCACCTCAAGGGAAGCATTAGGTAGGCATCTGGGTGAAATCAGAAGGAACAAAGGAAGAGGGGCTTACAATTGTGAGAAAATTTGTAAATCTAGTCCTGTATGTTTGAGAACTTTTGGGGCATTACAGACCTGCTGTTTCTCTCTCTGGAAAAAGGTGGAGGCTCACTCAGTGATGCCATTGTGACTCAGACAGGGATTGGGATCATGTATTAACCTATTTCTCAGACTGCTCCCCAAACTAGGAAGGTTAGGCCTCTCAGAAGCCAGAATAGAATAGGGAATCAACTCTCAAAATAACCTTATGAGGTAGAATTCTTTTTATCCTCTCTTTACAGATGAGGAAATTGAGAGTCAAAGAAGCTAAGATCTCCCAGCTGGCAAGTGGCAGAGCTCTGCTTAGAAGCCAGGTGCTTCTGACTCCAAAGTCTTCTAATGTCATACTTTGTGCCCAACTGTAAGTTCGAAGTGGAGACAGTTTAGTGACTGCAGAATGGCCCAAATATGCTATTTGGGCATAAGGATTATTTTTTGCTAAAGACTCGAAAAGCAGTAGGTGTAAGAAAGGTGCTTTGACCTCAGCTTTTATTCTTGAAAACAGAAGAGAAAACTCCCATGTGAAAGATGTCCTCCCTGTACTAGGGGAAAGAAACATTATCACCAGAGACTGGGAGTCAAGGCTGAGAGAATTCTGTATAAGCACACCTTATTAAAATACTTCTCATCTTCCTTTAGCCTCCCCATATATTTAATTACTTTCCCACAATTGCCTCTCTTCGTTCAACCTAGTATAAAAGCATTTAGGTTTTGTCACTTCTTTGGGTCTTCATTTCCTTATGAGGATTCCCATGGCACATGAATCTTATATGGAATAAATCTGTATGCTTTTCTCCTGTTAATTGGTTTGTGTCAATTTAGTTCTCAGGCCCAGCCAGAAACCCTAAGAGTGGAGTACTAACTACAACTGGCAATTCAGTTTTCCACAGCCAACAACTTTCTGGTCACTGAAAAAGTGCCAAATGATATAGGGTTTTTAAGCAGGCACTTTTGTGGCTGCTGTTTTTGAAGGAAGGAGAGGAAGAGATATATTTTTAAGTTGCTATAATTAGGCTTAATGAGAAAAACATGGATTACTCTATATTCTATGTTATTTACATTTGTCTTCTTTAAAAATGTAGCATTTCATTTAAAAATGTAGCATTAGTTAACTGTTTCTGGAAAGTGGCGTGACATGTTTTCTCTCCTTAAAACATGTCATTTCTCTGTCACTTCGTCTAATGGAAAGTAAAATTTATAGATATGTCTTTATTTTTAAAAGTAAACATTCTTTTTTCTGAATGTAGCATATTTTCATGCAGATGATACTGAGATGGCTTTCAGTTCAATATAAACCCCTGGAAAATGTTCTAAAATCTTCCCTAGCATCTTCTTTCTGATATTAAGTTACTTAACATTTTTAGATGAGAAAAAGAGATAGAATCAGCTGTTTGCCATCCCTTGATTGAAAAGTCCTTTCGATCCTTAATTTTCACAAGGTGTTGCTGCTTACAGATGAGGTGCTGAGAAGACTGACTCATCAGCACTTTGACCACACATCCTGGACTAGACCTGAGTAAGACTGCTTTAGTTAGTGCTGAATGAACATGGGACTCTGGGAATCAGCAGAGGGCACTCTGATTCAGGCAAGGTGGGGCGATGTTATCATGGGTCTATGCATATGCCCCAAACTCATCAAAACATATACATTACCTGCAATTTTTTATATCAATTATACTTCAAAAAATACACACAACTATGTGAGCAGCTACTATGCTCATAATGACTTAGCAGAGTGAGGACCTGAGGGGGGTGGGGCAGCTGAGAGCAACGAGACCAGCCGGCACCACCCCTTGAGTTGAAAGGAAGTCTGGAATTTAGGCTGCTATTAAAAAGCAAATTTATACAGGAGAATACTGTCAGACCTTGTCACAAATGTCACCTTTGGCTTTAAATCTTCCCTTCTAGATTGTTTTCTAAGAGCCACATTGCTGCCAATTCTAGAAGTGTTGTGTTCATCACTCATAGCTACTCAGAAATGGTGAGCCAGGCTCACAAGGCAGAATAAGCGGGACTATTTGGACCATTTTCATCCCTTAATATCCATTCCCTTTCATTTCATACTAAAATATTTGACCACTGTTAAACTATACACCAAATTTCATTTAAATCATATTTAACTCATAACTCAATAAGAACAATCTCCAGAAGAGAATGAATGATGTAGTTTTTGTTTGTTTTTGGTTATTATGAACCAAAGACAGTGTCTATTGCCAATGTAACAGCAATGTCTGCCATTTCTTCCCTTCTAATAGTACCCCAATTTCATATTTAGATAGTGCCCATTGCTCTCTTTCCCAGCCCTTGGAGATAAATCATGTTTGGTCTAAGTTAATCATTTCTCTTTATCAGTGACTGGCCAAGTGGTAGTCATGTGAGCCAGTTCTGTCCAGTGATACTTAGGGAGAATCTATTTGGGTGGTGATTAGGGGTCTTTCCTATTAAAAGAACAAAGTCTCAAAAGAATAAATAATTTTGCTGATCTCCCTTCTTTCATGCTTGGGAAGGTTTGATAGGCCTGATGTCTACAGTTGTTGGCAGCCATCCTGAGACCACAAAATGACAGATATGAGGAATTATGTTCCTGTCATAAAAATGAAGCAGGGAAAGCAGGAGAACAAAACAAAGCAACACAAAAAACCCCCTAAACAAACAAAACCCTATGCCTTTTACAGCATCACTGAATAATTGAACCAATGTGAAAAACTACCTACCTCTAGACTTCTTGATGTATGAGAAAAATAATTCCCCATTTGTTCTAATCATGGTTAGTTGGGATTTTGTTACTTAATCCTCAAATCATTTATAACTGATAGAGAATTGTTTCTCCATTTAAGGGAAAGGGTGAGTGTGTTTTTATTTGTATGAAAGATAGTATTTTATTATTGTTGCTGCTGTTATTGTTGCTGGGAAGAAGGGTGTGTGTTGGACAGCCAAGGGAAGAACTATAGGGATATCTAGCCTACTTTTTCACTCCAAATACCTCCTGAACATTCTTCCCACTTAAAGTCCCTGGATCCCCAACACAGAATCCAGAACCTCACTCTCTTGGCCTCCCTTGTGGCTTGGATACAGGCATGAGCCTTAGACTGTTCCAATTGGATGTGTCCACATAATATGAATTGTAAGTCTTTGCCATGGAGGAGGTACTGTACAGAATCTGTTCCACTGAGAGTGGTGGCCAAGATCCCCAGCCTTCAGAGGTACCAGAGACACCCAGCACCCAGGGCTGGCCATGCAAGTGACTTGGGGTGATCTGGACATTGCTCTTAACTGCAAAGGCCACAAAAGATTTGGAAAGATTCCTAATGTTCTTTTTTTTTAAATTTATTTTTATTGTAGTTACTTTACCCTAATGTTCTTTAACATTTTTTTCTGCTGAAAATAGCTAAAATTGATTCTAAACACCTGGATTGATACATTTCATTATCTTAACAATTTTAGCACTCTTGATTTGTCACTTCATTGTCTTAGCCTAAAGTTTGCCATCTAGTCCTCACGGAACTCAACAGACCACTGATTCCAACTAAATATGACGTTGAATGGGATCTCAAAACCTGACAGCTGCCCTGGCCCCACTGGCCCTCTCAGAGAATCTAAGAGCAGTACTGATTCATATTCCATATCTTGGAATATCAGGTTTTAAGGCATTTTCAGATATGAGCATAAGGTATTGCATAGTTTATGCTAGCACCTTTCGGTGAGGTTATGTATTTCTTTAGCCAATTAATAAGGGCAGTAATTCTCAGCATTTTTGGTCTCAGGACTTCTTTACTCTTAAAACTTATTAAGGGCCTCACCAAGCTTTAGTTATATAGATTATACCTATTAATATTCCTGTATTTGAAATACCGAGATCAGAAAGAGGCAACTAACTTCTGAGTCTTATTACTAAAATGGTTTTTTGTAATATTTTGCTGACCCCCTAAAAGGATTTCAGGAACCCCCAGGCAACTGTATCACACTATGAAAACCATGGAATTAGGTATTTATTGTACACCTGTTGTGTGCACAACACTGAAATGGACTTTATACCGAATTTGGAAGTTCAGCTGAAGGTGACAGCACAAACAGAGGCAGATCTATGAGAACATGACCACCATGTTAACAGAAGAGGAGGAAACCAACCAGGCAGAGCAATTTGAAGATAACAGAAAACAATGAGAGACACCTTCCCATATGATCTAAATTTACCCTAAGTGTCTCTGGACAATGCTCGTTGTTCAGGGGTTTTGCTATATAAGAACTATAAGAAAAAGGCCTTTTGTTTCAAATAAAGAATAATTTTTTAAGGCTTAGTATTTTTTAAAGATAAACTTGGATTCAAGCGATACAAGGTGTGGTATATTTGTTGTGAGACTGTTACTTCCCAGCAGGAAGGAGAATGGTAATTTCCTTCTGTGGGCTCTGGTAAAGGGTAAAGTGATAAGCTAATGTGATACTGTGTCTCTATTAGACATTTAGTTCATGAGGAACCAAGTGGGTTATTTCTTTCTGCTTACCGCTGAAGAACAGTGAAACTCTCAGCCCCAATATTCCTCAAGCTTTCTGGGAAACTTCAGGCACACACCACACCGTTTATTTAGGTGTGGATCTCTTTTGCCAGTTGACCTTCCCACCACTTCCTGGAAGAACTCCAGGCTCAGCCCAGCGCCAGGTGAGTCATGGATACTTCCATGGGTCTCCTACATCCCAGCTCATGTCAACCAAGTGCCGAGAGAAGACGGGAACTGGAGAGTATCACCTCCTCTCAAAGAGCCAATGCTAGGGACTTGCATCCCCAGGCAAGTGTCATCAGCTCAAGTTTGAAGGTCTGGGTGAAGGTCCAGTAATTAGGGCAGCAAGCACAGTTGTAGCTCCAGTGGTGCTTTCTGGGAGGAAATGCAATTCTGGCCAGCCACATAGAATATATGTGCATAACAGGATGTATGTACATTTGGGTGGATGGATGTTAAGCTATATACATAAACAAATTTTATTTGAAAAACTAAATGAAAAGAGTAAAAAATAAAGTAAAATAGAGTAAAAGAAACCAAACAAACACCTAAATATAAAGAGTACTGAAATGTAAGCATACAACACCCAAAATCAACATTTTTATCTGATTTTGTCTAATTTTAAGTAAAAATACATAAAATATTGCAGAAAAGTTCGTTTCCTTTGTACTTAGTTCAAGGACCATTGGTCTCCACACTCGCCCAGAGGTAACAAAGAGCATGTGGCCACCCCTGACTTTCCACTGCCTCTTTCATCTCCCCTTGGTCTCTGAATTCTTGTCTCTCTCTACTCCACCACTGCCCTGGCCACCCACCTCTCTTTTTTTTAAGTTTTTTTTTTTTTTTTTGCGGTACGCGGGTCTCTCAATGCCGTGGCCTCTCCCACCGCGGAGCACAGGCTCCGGGCGCACAGGCTCAGCGGCCATGGCTCACGGGCCCAGCCGCTCCACGGCATGTGGGATCCTCCCGGACCGGGGCACGAACCCGTGTCCCCTGCATCGGTAGGCGGACTCCCAACCACTGCGCCACCAGGGAAGCCCCACCCACCTCTCTATGAGCTCTCCTGACAGTTGTCCTCTTCTCCACGCAGCCTGCCCGGGCTCACAGAGGCAGATGTTCGCCTCCTGTGTGGCTCATGTCTTGGAGTTTGGGGTCAAGTTGCCTTATTTGCGTCGGTATCTCCATCACCTTGTCCAACCCCACATAGGACTGTGAATGAACCACTGAGGAAAGGGAATGGGATGGATTGAGGGAAGCACACGGTCCCCACGTGTACCTATAATTTCCTCACCCGTTACAGTTCCCGCCCTTCACCTCACCTTGTCACCGCAGCAACAGGCATCCTGTCTCCACCTTCCCTTCGGGTCATACTGTGTCCAGTGTGCCAAGAGCGAACACTGGCACCCAGCCGCCTGGGGAGTGGCCCTCAGATCCATGAGCCCAATCTAACAAGTGGGGCCGGGCCGATGCCTCGCTTCCGCTTCCTCAAATCTGGCCGACTGGTACCAACCCGTTGTCTCCAGAGAACGAAGAGGTGGCGTCTTCTGAGAAAAAACGTAGGTGTTTTTTTCCCCCTTAATTATTTAATCTCATTATATGTATTGCTTTTCTAAGTTATAACCAAATCCTTTGTTAAAAAAGAACCGCAGCGAAACAGCAAGCAGGTGTTTCCTCACGTCGTACTCTCTCTCACGTAGGTATATTGCACGCTTAGAAGCTGCTTGAGACCTTCTGTCGTCAGGCACGCACGCACGCACGCACGCACGCACTCACACGGGGCCTGCGCTTTGTAACAAACTCCGGGCAGTCGCTGGTTTTGCGAAGTGCGGAGGCTTAGAAACGGTCTCTTTTGTCTTTGCACTAAAAGAGAGCAAAGGAAAATGGCCAACCAAGAGATTTTGAAAGAATGGTGAGTTAAAACTCAGCCCCACAAGGACCAGAGTCCTTGTATGTTGTTTTCTGAAGTAGTTCAAGAGCATAAAACAGCACCTGAGACAAGAGTAGGTGTTAAGTGAGTAGCATTTGATGAGGCAGAATGAGTAAGTCAGTGACTGAAGGAAGGAGCGAAACACTGTGCTGGGTGGGGAGGCTGTCACATTTTCGTATGTTATACTGCTTAAGAGACCCAATCAACAGGGCAAGGTGAATCCAGGCCGGAAAATCCTCGCACCTGCCACTAATTCGGCCACTGTGCTTGCATAATATTTACTCTAGACAGCAAGGTGTGGCTAGGAGTGAGGAAACAAAGCCAGAGTTGTGGGATAGAGGCCAGACTTGGAAAGTTCGGGTAGGGAAAAAGAGCCAAAATAAGTTGTAACTGGTTAGTCAGAGACAGTGGAAAAAATTAAAATGGTAACAAAACCTTTTGATTTGAAATATACATTCCTGGCTGTAATAGAAAATAAATGATATTGTTAAAAATTATTTGTCTAGGATTTGTGCCATTCTTATTTTTTCCCATGAACATTAAATCATTGTTATCTGCATGTCTGTGTAGATAAATCACTTTAAAAAAAATGGAGATGAAAACTAATGAATATTTTATGTACTCCTTTAGAGATATTTAGTAGAATTCAGCTGTAACTGGAAATTAGCATAATTGGAATTGGAAATTCAGCCTACAGTACAGACACTGAAAAAAATCCCACAGAATTCTGAATTTCATCCTAAACCATCATGCCACTGGATTCAGGGGTTGGGGGAAACAAATTTACCAAATAAAAGGTATCTCAGTGTCTTTCACATTAGTTTAGACTCTTTTGAATACACATTTTGTGAAATTTTATTTTCAAATTATCCACTAAGGCTTGCTTTCTTCTCAGTGGTTCAATCCACTCCCTTCTCCTTTCCAAGATGGCATGTGGATAAAAACCTTCTGTGTTGCCAGATCCTTTGCCTCTCCCTCCACCCACCACTGTCATCCCATTTAGCCTGTGCCTTAGGTGCACCCTGGGCGAGGATGGTGCAGTTACACTCTGCTATGGGGTCTTGGCTCACCGTGTCACAGTGGCTCTGCAGCCAGCCTGTGGACACTATACCCTCAGCTCTCCCTCGTTCCTCTCATGAACAGATGGAAAGTTCAGAGCTCTCCAAATGTCACCCACAGTCATGGAAAACTGTGATCTGTTACAGGCCTCTCTCCCTCTGCCTAAATATATCACCATACAGTCACCCTTAACTATGGTTCAAAGTTTAAGTAGGCTCATTGAAATTCTGTTTCAGGATTTGTTTAAAGATAATCACTTTCTAATTAGTTTAAGTGGAAAATATGTAAATTCAGAGCTGCTGGCAGCTGTATGTTTTCAAGTTTTGATCACTTATATTCCCAGCACAAATAAGATGCTGGCACATACTAAGTTCTCAATAAATATCTGATGAATCAGGGAATGAAGAAAGATCTTGACTGAACAGTTAACCATAATGAGAATAAAAAGGAGAGATGGAGAAAGGGACTAATTCCTATGGAACCCATGGATCCATCAATAGGTAAAGCCAATTTTTATCCCTGGACTTTGCAGATACTCATGTATTTGAGTTACGTTTTGGTCACTTGCAACCTAGTAATTAATAAAAAGGCATAATCCTAATATAATTTACACTAATAAATTTGAAAATCTAGATTAAAGTCATGATTTGTTAGGAAAATATAGTTTACCAACATTGGCTTGAGAAGAGACAGGAAGTCCAAATAGTTCAGTAACCACAGAAAAAATTAAGTAGGTAAAAATCACCATATAATAAAGACTTTATGCGAGGCTTTTTTCCCTTTTGACTAGACAAGTTTAAAAAAATATATCAAGGATAGCTGAATTCCATGAAGCAAACAAATGCACCAGTTTCATCTCACTTATAAAAAGTTCTATTCCAGAAATAAAAATGACTCAGTTAGAAATCTTTGAATAAAATTCACCAATTACAACAATTAGATGATTTTCCAATATATGCTGAAAAAAATCACTTGATAAAATTCTATACCTCTAGTTTAAATTTTTTAAAGTAGCAAATTAATAATAAAGTAGAACTTAACCAAGGATAGCTACCAGAAATTCAGAGCATACATTATCCTTAATGATGCAACACTAAAAGCATTTCCACTCAAGCCAGTAACAACACAAAAATCTCTGCTAAGCACTGCTAGTATCCAACATTCTGTGCCAGATTGCTAAAGCAATCCTAACTAAAAACAAGTGAAATATGAATACTGGATAGAAAATAAAGGCTAATCAATTGAAGAAGATGGGATTCTCTTGGATTTTCTAAGACTATACTGACAAACTTTTTTTTTTTTTTTTTGCGGTACGCGGGCCTCTCACTGTTGTGTCCTCTCCTGTTGTGGAGCACAGGCTCTGGACGTGCAGGCTCAGCGGCCATGGCTCACGGGCCCACCCGCTCCGAGGCATGTGGGATTTTCCCAGACCGGGGCACGAACCCACGTCCACTGCACTTGCAGGCGGACTCTCAACCACTGTGCCACCAGGGAAGCCCTATACTTACAAACTTTTAAGAGTTCTGCAGTGTCATAAAAGATCAACACATAAAAAGCAAATTGCTTTTACCATGACAGCAATAACCAACTATAAAATATATTAGGAAAAGCATATTTTACTATAACAACAAAAATAAAATCCCCAGAAAAGAATCTGTCAAAAAAATGTATTATTATATAAAGAAATCTTATGAAATCAAGAGAAGCCCACTCCTGGTTTTATGAAGATAGAGTTTTCTCAAAAAGAAATACTATTGTATGGTTGACCCTTGAACAACATGGGTTTGAACTGTGTGGGTTCACTTATACATGGTTTTTTTTCAATAGTATATACTACAGTACTACAAAATCTGCAGTTAGTTGAATCCACAATGCAGAACCACAGATATGGAGAAACCACAGGTATGGAGAGCCAACTATAAATTATGCTCAGATTTTGACTGCATGGAAGATTGGCACCCCTAACCCCCGCCTGTTTAAGGGTCAACTGTAATTCTTTTCAAATCAATACTATAAATTTACTGCAACTAAAATCAAAACTTCAAAAAGATATGCTCACCAATAGCCAAAAATTTTTGAAAAATATTAGGAATACTTTACCCCCATCTCTGAAAACATACCAGAAACTATAAGCAATGCATTATTTATTAGGAATATCAAATACCTTAATCAGAGAATTTAACACATAATAAAACAGCATCCCAAGTCGGTAAAAATGAACTTCAAATGGTTTTTGGACTTTTGAATAAGTGTAGCTGTTCCTTGCACCCTTCACAATTCCAGATGGAGATCTGGATGCATACATAATTATCTTAAAAGAAAATACAGAATATGCTCTATATTTTGAAATAAAAGTCATAAAAATACTTAGCAATTTTACTATATATAAAACATCTCTTTAAAAGAGACACCAAAAGTAAAGCTAAAGACTTAAGTGACTGCGGTACGCGGGCCTCTCACTGTTGTGTCCTCTCCTGTTGTGGAGCACAGGCTCTGGACGTGCAGGCTCAGCGGCCATGGCTCACGGGCCCACCCGCTCCGAGGCATGTGGGATTTTCCCAGACCGGGGCACGAACCCACGTCCACTGCACTTGCAGGCGGACTCTCAACCACTGTGCCACCAGGGAAGCCCTATACTTACAAACTTTTAAGAGTTCTGCAGTGTCATAAAAGATCAACACATAAAAAGCAAATTGCTTTTACCATGACAGCAATAACCAACTATAAAATATATTAGGAAAAGCATATTTTACTATAACAACAAAAATAAAATCCCCAGAAAAGAATCTGTCAAAAAAATGTATTATTATATAAAGAAATCTTATGAAATCAAGAGAAGCCCACTCCTGGTTTTATGAAGATAGAGTTTTCTCAAAAAGAAATACTATTGTATGGTTGACCCTTGAACAACATGGGTTTGAACTGTGTGGGTTCACTTATACATGGTTTTTTTTCAATAGTATATACTACAGTACTACAAAATCTGCAGTTAGTTGAATCCACAATGCAGAACCACAGATATGGAGAAACCACAGGTATGGAGAGCCAACTATAAATTATGCTCAGATTTTGACTGCATGGAAGATTGGCACCCCTAACCCCCGCCTGTTTAAGGGTCAACTGTAATTCTTTTCAAATCAATACTATAAATTTACTGCAACTAAAATCAAAACTTCAAAAAGATATGCTCACCAATAGCCAAAAATTTTTGAAAAATATTAGGAATACTTTACCCCCATCTCTGAAAACATACCAGAAACTATAAGCAATGCATTATTTATTAGGAATATCAAATACCTTAATCAGAGAATTTAACACATAATAAAACAGCATCCCAAGTCGGTAAAAATGAACTTCAAATGGTTTTTGGACTTTTGAATAAGTGTAGCTGTTCCTTGCACCCTTCACAATTCCAGATGGAGATCTGGATGCATACATAATTATCTTAAAAGAAAATACAGAATATGCTCTATATTTTGAAATAAAAGTCATAAAAATACTTAGCAATTTTACTATATATAAAACATCTCTTTAAAAGAGACACCAAAAGTAAAGCTAAAGACTTAAGTGACCAACTGGGAGAAAACATTGCAGCAGTCATAAAAGACTAATATCTATTCAGACTATATGAAAAACTCCTAACAAATCCATGAGATAAAAAGACAAATCATTCAACAGAAAAATGAGCAGTGTTGGCAAAAGGCAATTCACATGTCTAAAATAAATATATGAAAAGATGCCCATCTTCACTAGTGTCAGATTTTTTTAATATAAACAAAAATGGTAAATTTTACCTATTAGATTAATAAAAAATTCTTAAAAATCTAAATCAAATGTCCTTAGGGATATGGGGAGCAGGTACTCATTCCTTGCTGAGAAGCTGTAAATTGCTACCAGTCATTTTGGAAGCCAAATGAAGTATCTCTTTAAAACTGCCAAACTCTGGCCCAGCAATTCAAAGCTTAGGCATACACTAGAGAAATCCCTATATGCACATAGTCATATAGGATGACATCCTTTCAGCATTGTTTGTAAACAAAAAACGAAAGGGAAACTACCCTAGTGTCCATTATAGACTAAATAGCTTGTGGCACACTATACAAATGTAAACAGGTGAGATTAGGTGAGATTATACTCAAGTAAAGAAATCACATAGAAAAGCTGAATGATACACATATATTTATGTAAAAACTGAAGCTATACATTTTATTTCCTGTAGCTATACATAACATGTATATACATTCACAGAAAAAGGTCTAGATGGAAAGTTAATAACTGTTACTTCTAGGGAAGGTATTGGGATTGAAGGTGACTATAAAAAATAGACTTGTCGGGCTTCCCTGGTGGCACAGTTGTTGAGAGTCCGCTGCTGATGCAGGGGACACGGGTTCGTGCCCCAGTCTGGGAGGATCCCACATGCTGTGGAGCGGCTGGGCCTGTGAGCCATGGCCGCTAAGCCTGCGAGTCCGGAGCCTGTGCTCCGCAAAAAAAAAAAGACTTGTTTTTGATGGTTTTACAAGTAAAATGTAGTCATATACTACATTTGTAATTTAAAATGTAAAGAAAAAGCAATATGCAGACTGATACATTTTAAGAAAAAATATACACAAAAAATTATCCTTTGTATTTCTTTCTCCCTCCCTTCCTCGATGGCAAACATACAGGAAAGGTTTTAGAAGATTACCTGCCAAAATGATGCTTTAATACTACCTAAAGCTATCTCCAATAAAAATAATACACTCAACTCCTCTATTCTCACCTGAAAAAGAAAGCTCGGTTCAAGATTTGTCACAGCAATACAATTTCAGTTTAGAACTTGTTTTAGATATTTACTGTCTTCACATAGTACATAATTGTATACTGAAATTTTGCCCTATCTTTAGAATATAGTATTTGGGGCAAGGGGAAATAGTTTTTTGTTTTTTGTTTTTTAATTTTTTTAAGGTGTTGGGGGTAGGAGTTTATTAATTTATTTATTTTTGCTGTGTTGGGTCTTCGTTTCTGTGTGAGGGCTTTCTCTAGTTGTGGCAAGCGGGGGTCACTCTTCATCGCGGTGCGCGGGCCTCTCACTATCGCAGCCTCTCTTGTTGTGGAGCACAGGCTCCAGACGCGCAGGCTCAGCGGCCATGCTCACGGGCCCAGCCACTCCGCGGCATGTGGGATCTTCCCAGACTGGGATAGGAACCCATGTCCCCTGCATTGGCAGGCGGACTCTCAACCACTGCGCCACCAGGGAAGCCCTGGGGAAATAGTTTTTAAAGTTACAACTTAAATCATTATTAACATTTAAGTCGATGGCTTAAGTTTATATACATTTCTAAAAGAACAAAGTACCAAACCAGATTGGCTTATTTCCTCAGCCGTTTACTAATTCTACCTTTCACCATTAAACAAAAACACTTTGATAGTTAAAGTTATCGTTGATCATCTCCTTGTGAGGACTTCCTTCTGGAGATTATTCTGTAAAGCTACATCCTAATTAGAATAGAATAGAATTGGTGTTCAAATACAACCAGCTGAATTTTACGAATGACACTATTTTTGAGTGTAAAAACTAACAAGTTTTTGGAACAGTGTGCTTTTGAGAATTGCTTATTTTTAATTCACGTATTGAAATCTTGAACCACAAGAACAATGACGATGAGGAAAAAAAAGTACCAGAACTATCTGGTTTCACAATGGTTATGACAGAAAAGTACAGTCAGCAGTTTCTTCCCAAATAAAAAGGTCATCAGTGGGGAAGAAAAACCTTTGAAGGATCTCTTCAATGGAATTCGGAATTTCCCTCACCTATCCTAGGTATCTGTTCAACTGCCTCCTATAGCAAGTTGCCTTGTGAAAGTGCCTCTCATATAAAAGAATAAATTCCTTTAGAAAGGCTACAATGTAGAGAAGACTAACTAGGCCAGTGTTAGAAAATCTGGATCTGTTTCTGAGATCCTGAGCAGACCTCAGCAGTTTCCTCTTCTGCAATGCAAGAGGGCTGCACTGTCTGACACACCTTCCGGCTCTAACTATGTTTTCATCAAAGGCCACCAAGGAAGGAAACATGCCTTTTTACCTTATAGCATGAAGGCATTTTCATAACTGTTTTATGTATTGGTTTTATCTTCAGTTTAGCTCAGCAATATTCTACATTAAACACCCAGCGTACCTCATATGTTACAAATATTCAAAAAACACGAGCTTGGTGATGACAATTCAAAAGAAGTCATATCCAAGTAACTGATGTGAAGAGACTCAGAAAATAAATCATTTGAGAATATTCTTTATGTCTTTAAAACAAAAAATAGGTATAATTTTATTTCAAGAAAGTATTGAGCATTTAAAGTGGAGAATGACGGACTAGTTGGTAGTGCTGGCATTTATTTTCTTTTCACATTGACACTTGGAAAACAAGGTTGTAAGTTAAACTCAATCTCTTTAATATAAAAGTCTTTATTTAGTCACCTAAGTTTATTTTTACAACAAAGCACTTTTAATGTAATTTAAAACACACATGCTTTGACTGAAGAGTGATTGTAAATGGATCCAGTTTTCTTCCAACTGTGATGACAACTTAGTCATTTCCTCTAGAAGTACTGGCTCTGAAGGAAGCATTTTAAGGTGTAACTGAAAAGAAAAAAGATAGTTGAACATTTAATTTAAGAAAATTAAAATTTTGTTTATTCTGGATTTAACTGTTTTACTAAGGAAGCTCAGAAGGTACTATTCGTAAGTTTTTTCCTTAAATGCTGATTTATTACCATCTCCCATCTCCCTCTCCTCTATTATGAGTTCCTTTATGGTACTGTCACTCTTTTAATAGAATTCAAGTGGTCATCACTCTCCTCCACAGAAGGACAGTCCTGATACAGATCCAGAAACAAGGTCCCAGTTCTAACACTAAATCTGTATTTCTGTGCTTCTTTTAAGTTTCTCCTTTCATAGTAACCCATTGTTAATGAATGACCTATGGGCCCTTTGCTTTGTTTTCTAAAGATTTAAGTAAACATATTCAGGAAGGTAAATTTGGGAAAAAATATAGAAACAATTTATGGCATTTCTATTTTTTATTCTACATACTACTTTTCAAATAATTTAAAATAATTGGATCAAGTGAAAAGTTGTTTCAGATATTTATGGGATAAATGAAGAATCATATCTGCTATTACTGAAAATCAGCATCATCTACCTCCTTCAATACATTATACTACTGAGATAAACATGAGTTCTCTATTATATTAGTCATAAAAGCAACTGTCATTGTCAAATCATTTGAAACTCCTTCAACCAGGATAGAAGTAAATATTTTGATTTCAACAGTAGAAAAAGCAAAACAAAAAATAAACATAAAACCTGACTCTCTTCATGATCATTAAAAAAAACCCTGCCAAAATGTAACTACATTAAAAAGTTAAGTTTAGTATACTGATCAAATGGATGACACATAAAAGTCAGGGGGTTGAGTCAAAATTGTGTTGAAAAACAAAAGCCAACAAAAAACAATTACAAGCTGCTGCACTATCCAGCCATCCAGTATGGTAGTCACTAGGCACAGGAAGCTATTTAAATTAACTTAATTTCTATAAAGTGAAAAATTCAGTTTCTCAGTCACATTAGTCACAATTCAAGTGTTCAGTAGCCACACACGGTAAGTGTGGATATGGAACATTTCCATCTTTGCAGCAAGTTCTATCAGACAGCACTACTCTAGAGGAGGGCAAGCTGCGAAATACTTTTTTATATGTTAGACTTACCTTTAAAAACAACGCAAGGTATGCCTGGGCTAACTCAAAGTCACGCTTTTTGTCCAACATCATCCTGATCATTTTCAAGAAGCTCTTCATAACTTCTACAGAACCACCACAATCAGGAGACAAACTTCGCAGCTCTGTTTCAATTCCTGACGGGCCTAATTCTTTCAGAAGGTTAAGAGCAGCTTCATCTACATTAAGTTTTAATAAGAATCCAGTTATTATCTACAGTCATTTCTTTTAGGAAACTAGTTTACATTTCAAACCCAACATATACTTAAATTGCACAAGAAATTACTTCTATGGCTTTTTTTTTTTTTTGCGGTACGTGGGCCTTTCACTGTTGTGGCCTCAGTCTCAGCGGCCACGGCTCACGGGCCGAGCCGCTCTGCGGCATGTGGGATCCTCCCGGACCGGGGCACGAACCCGTGTCCCCTGCATCGGCAGGCGGACTCTCAACCACTGCGCCACCAGGGAAGCCCTATGGCTTAATTTTTGTTTTGCATTTTCAGTAAGCTTTTTTCCTATTAAGGCTGTTAAAATCTAAATACCTAGCAACAGACATTTTAATATGCTCATGAATCAGTCAAACAAATCCAAATGTAAGAAGGCTATAGAGGTACGTGGGCCTCTCACTGTTGTGACCTCTCCCGTTGCGGAGCACAGGCTCCGGACACGCAGGCTCAGAGGCCATGGCTCATGGGCCGAGCCGCTCTGCGGCATGTGGGGTCCTCCCGGACCGGGGCACGAACCCGTGTCCCCTGCATCGGCAGGCGGACTCTCAACCACTGCGCCACCAGGGAAGCCCTATGGCTTAATTTTTGTTTTGCATTTTCAGTAAGCTTTTTTCCTATTAAGGCTGTTAAAATCTAAATACCTAGCAACAGACATTTTAATATGCTCATGAATCAGTCAAACAAATCCAAATGTAAGAAGGCTATAGAGGTATACGCCAAGTTATTAATAGTATTTGCCACTGGGAAAAAGATGAGGTGAGGGAATTTATTTTTCTTTCTTTCTATTGTTATAAAAATTATAAAAATACCAGATGATTATTAAGAAACATTAACACTACAGAAATATATGTGGGGAAAGACTCCACCTTAATCTTACCCACCCCAAATCTACTTCTTTTCCCTAGAAGTAAGCACTCTTATTTCATATGCATCCTATGAAAACATATTCTATACACTTACAAATTTTATACGAGGTATTTGATATTACAATGGCAATGACTATGCTTTTAGCTTTCTGAAAAGGAAGAACACCAATGACAAAAGTCTAATTCAGTATATATTAAATAGTAGTGCTTTTTTTCTTTGTTCCCCCATAAATATAACAAGTTACTCCCTGTTTAATTCTGCTATTCTTTAGCCATCAGTACCATTCTTTGACTTTTGCCAGTGTGCACTCGAGTGACAGTGGTATGAAAACAAAGCATTTGGATCAGAAAACAAGAGTATAAGTCAAACAGGAGAATGTGATTTTTGTTAATTGCTTACAGCTCTTACTATCATTATTAGCTACAGTCTGTAGCTTTCAAAGTTTAAATCTATTGAAACACAATAAATTTTAAAATTACCTTTTTATGTGATAATTTGGTAATATCTGAAATTATCTAAGACAAACGTCTCTGCTGTATTACAAACTATATTGCAAACTGTATTTGTAAGTAAAAACAAAAGCAAAAAAAAATTCCAATTTTCCATAAAGAATGAAAGGTTCTCAAAAGATTATTATAATCTCAATATCATCTGAGTTTAGTGTCACTCATTTAATATAACACAAAGCTAAAACTACTTAAGATTAAAACCAAAATTTCAGTCCTTCTGGTTTTTACTTTCAGCTACTGAGAAATCTAATATTTCACTCAATTCTCTTCATATAAAGTAAAATAAACTGAAATACTTGGTAAAATATTTTATAATTTAACTTACATTTATTATTTACCAGTCCTTCCTCAAGTTTCAAGCAGAAATCTGATTTTTGAGCCAAAATTCCAAGATTTACCACTTTAGACTTAAACAAAAACAAATACACATTATTAAAAAACCACAAATGTAACAAAAAATTTATAGTTTATAATTAAAAGCTATCAGTAATTTACTCTATATCTGTAAAACTGGGTCTTGGTTAAAACTACAAATGTTAAACACAAAATACGCACCCCATATACTTAGAATGCTCCCTCCAATTTGCTTCTTACCTGTTGAGGATTACTATTTTGTTCAGGTGCAGCATATCTGGGTACAAGGCCAGGAACTGTTGGAATAAAAAACGGTGCTGATTTGGGTACTTTCGGTGGTTCCTTTGGTTTATTCTTTTTCTAATTAAGAGAAAATGAGAAAAGGAAAGAAGACTAGTAAGCAATTAAGTATTTAATTCCCACTTAATTTTTAAAAAGTCCAAAAAGTAAAGAAAGGAATGAAACTTTTTCAGACTAGTTTGCTAAAATAAAATCCCAACCAACCAAAACCACATATATCCTTAAACTGGGATTCCCAGTGCAAACCTCCAGTATTCTTGCTGATAAGGCAGAAGGAAAATGACAGGGTTCAGGAGAAGCTCTAAGGCAAAAACAGCCCATTTTCCTGAAACATGAATATTTACGTGAAGAAGTAACAAGTATTTTTGAACTTCCTTTTTACTGAAATACAACCATTTCTGCAAAATAGGCTAGAAAGCAAAATTTACATAAATGCTCAACAGTTTTTCAAATATCTTTTCTCCAAAAGAAATTTGGAGCCAGTTAGTTAGACTCCACCATTAGAAGTAATTTGGTGAAATTTTTCTGTGAAGCATAGCCCTCATTCTTCTATTTTGTTGGAATTTTTATTTTTCCTTAGTACTTTGTGCTTTTAAAAAGAGAATACTGTTGCTCATTTATAAAATATTTCAAGTGTCAGCAAAATTCTATCATGAAAACCTCCCTTGGAATTCCCACTGACAGAATTCAGTTTTGGTGACTACACTGTTACAGATCACTATCTCAGGAACATATGGTAAACTGCCTAATAAAGGAGTCGCACAATTTTTTACACTATTCCTCTTCCATTCTTTAGGAAGCCTGGGGTGCTGCTTTTTGAAAGAAAGCCAGGGATACTTGTGGCCTCCTGGAGGCACAGCATAAAAGAAAGTTGTTACATGAAAGCCAGACAAAGCACTGCCACTAGCAATGAAAGCACAGCCCTTCTTTGTGATGGTAGAAAGTATAGTAAAAGTCACAGTTACTCTTCTAACTCATTGTTCTTGAGTTAGAAGGCTGACGGTCACTGAGTTGTAAATAAAAACAAAGGGCTTTGGAGAAGTTCCACTGGGCTCTGGAAATCACCTAATTTCATAAAGAAAACCTAAAGTAGAAAAGTTACCCACAGGACAAAAATAAAAATTCTAACCTCTTTCATTCAGAAGGAAATAAAAATATTGGAGGTGTCAGCATATTTCTCTCATAAAGAGCATTCACTCAGGTTTCTGGATGTTTTTGTGCAGAACAAACTACATCTGAGCAGCAGATATTTTGTCCCTTTATGGCTGACAAACTAGACAACATAATGGAGAGAGATTTCATAACTATGTGCCTGGACAGCATACCTTTATGCTGATGCCCAATCTTTCAAAAAGTGAGCAAGTAAAAAGAAGCACTTTTAAATTCTGTGAGTCAAATTAACATGTGAAAACCTCTCTCTTTTCTTACCCAAGACACACACTTTTCTTGTGCTAAGTTATTAGTTACAAAAATACTTGCTGCACCTTGTCATAGCTATGTCAGTGTTCCTTACACTTTTTTTAATGCCAGCCCTTAATGTGACTTAGTACGCACATAACCTCTGGTGACTGTATGCATTTCATAAAACAATACTTACCCTAATTATCAAAGAATAGTCTCTGAAATTTTCTACTCTAGTCTGTACCTTTCAATTGCTTTTGCTACTCACAAATAGGGGTCATGAAACATGCTTTTAAAAAATTAATTTATGCCATAATTGTCCATTTTTAATGTAAAATTGTAAACTCAAGGACAAAGGGCCTAAGTTTTTTTCCACTGCTGTCTCAGGACACTACCCCATACCTAGTTCATATTAAATTATGTGCCTGAACCCAACAGCAAATCTTATAGCTGACAGAGCAGGGTGTGGTATGATAAAGGGTGACTGAAGCTTACTTTTAAAAAGACCAGTGAAAGTATTCTAATCCCCAAAATGTCTAGGAATAGAAACATCACACATTATGGCAATTTTTTTTTCTTATTTCAGAGGTTAAAAAAGTAATTTATTAGGCTGGGCTTAAAACATCCAATTTCTAATAGCTCTGTAGTTGCAGGCTATACTTTTGCTATATCCAAAGGTCCTTGATTGCCCTCAAAGTTGATACCTATATAGAGAGAAAATCTTGCGATAATCATACTAGATTAAACAGCATTTAACCAAATGGTATTCTCTTTACTACCTTAGGCATCACCTGCTCCTCCTAAAGCCCTCAAAGTAAGGGAAGCTATCTCTACTAAAGAAAATACTTTTGGAATGTGTATTTAGGGGCCAATATTAAGTGTACTATAGTATTACCTTAATAACATCAAGATTTAGAAGATTTTTCCACCGGGATTCAGGAAGGAGTGACAGAGTCACCAGCTGCTCATTCAACTGTTCTGGGGAGTCATATTCTATCATTTCATCACTTGGTTCTGTGGTTTCTTCTAATAATTCTACATCTTAAAACAAAAAATTTTCAGGTAAAACAAATTAATGCTGAATGAGATTTTTATCATATAAAAGCAAATTAGTTCATTCTAAATGAACTAATTAGTTCATTTAGAACTAATTAGTTCCATTAGTATTTCATAACATGTTCACTCAATATAGTCTTGTAAAATCTTTCTATTTATTTAGCTTATCTTCTTATTTTCTCATATTAACTACAGTTCCCATCACCAGACTCAAAACATTTCTCCACTGGTATACTATTTGATACCAATACCACATCAATTATATCTTTGCATAAATTCATGAAGTCATTCAAAATATGTCATATAAGCTAAAAAATACTTTGATTGAATGCATTAAATTTTGCCTTCAGTAGCAATATCCTGCACGTTAGGTTTATTATATTACACTTCAAAAACTACTTTACTATTTTGTGATTACCTTGGGTTTGACAAGTACCAGGAAGCATCACTACTGAAGGAACATAATCTGTGGGAAGTGGCCGTAATGAAACAACTGAATACAGGGAAATATTGGACCTGAGAAACAAAAACATAATATTGTAAAACTTATAAAAATATGTTCAGGGAAACTTCAATTACTGGTAATAATCTCCACAGTCTTGAACTTGGCTATAAATTCTGATCACTTGTAAATTAAAAAAAGATCTCAAAAATAGATAGTATTAATTTGAAAATGCTGATTCATATCATAGATGTCATCACAAGAAAGGTGTGCATACACATTATTAATGGAGTCTTTATTTCTAATGTAGCACAAAAAACTATTGGGTTGGCCAAAAGGTTCGTTCGTTTTCTCCCCTAAGATGGCTCTAGTAGCACTTAGTTGTCTTCAACTTCATTCGAAACAATTTTGTTAGATTGTATGTGACAGCTGTCATATCAGCGTGCATTTAAAAAAAGACTTAGCAAATTGGTGAATTTTTGTGTAGCCATTTTAATATTGAAAATGGAAGGAAAAAAAAAACATTTTTGGCATATTATGCTTTATTATTTCAAGAAAGGTAAAAATGAAACCAAAATGCAAAAAAAGATTTGCACAGTGTATGGAGAAGGTGCCTTGACTGATAGAACGTGTCAAAAGTGGTTTGCGAAGTTCTGTGCTGGAGATTTCTTGCTGGATGATGCCCCACTGTCAGGTGGACCAGTTGAAGTTGATAGCGATCAAATAGAGACATTAATTGAGGACAATCAACGTTATACTAGGCAGGAGACAGCCAACATACTCAAAATGTCCAAATCAAGCACTGAAAATCATTTGCACCAGCTTGGTTATGTTAATCGCTTTGATGTTTCTGTTCCATGTAAGTTAAGCGAGAAAAAGCTCGATCGTATTTCCGCATGTGATTCTCTACTTAAACGTAAAACGTTTTAAAAACATTCCGTTTTTAAAACAAATTGTGACAGGCGATGAAAAGTGGAACTGTACAATAATGTGGAACGGAAGAGATCGTGGGGCAAGCGAAATGAACCACCACCAACCACACCAAAGGCCGGTCTTCATCCAAAGGTGATGTTGTATATATGGTGGGAATGGAAGGGAGTCCTCTGTTATGAGCTCCTTCCAGGAAACCAAACAATTAATTCCAACAAGTACTGCTCCCAGTTAGAACAACTGAAAGCAGCACTCGACGAAAAGCATCCAGAATTAGTCAACAGAAAACACATAATCTTCCATCAGGATAATGCAAGACTACATTTGTTTCTTTGATGACCAGCAAAAAACTGTTACAGCTTGGCTGAGAAGTTCTGATTCATCTGCCGTATTCACCAGACAATGCACCTTCGGATTTCCATTTATTTCGGTCTTTACAAAATTCTCTTAATGGAAAAAATTTCAATTCCTTGAAAGACTGAAAAGGCACCTGGAACAATTCTTTGCTCAAAAAGACAAAAAGCTTTGGGAAGGTGGAATTAGGAAGTTGCCTGAAAATTGGCAGAAGGTAGTGGAACAAAAGGGTGAATACATTGTTCAATAAAGTTCTTGGTAAAAAATGAAAAATGTGTCTTTTATTTTTACTTAAAAACTGAAGGCACTTTTTGGCCAACCCAATATTTATTTGAGAGATCAGTAATGGCTAATACTTTTATAAGGTAACATAACATGCATATATTTATGTTGCTTTGACAAATGGCAACCTTCATGTAAGGAAATTATAAATGAAGTAAAGATGGACTGAGAGAATTAAGTCAGAGAGAGAATATGCTGATCAGATTCTTGGGGGGTTGCTGAACAATCGTGGATTTCTCCTTTCTAGAATGGTCCTCTAAGTGCTACCTGACCCTGCACCATGGCCTTGGATGACTAATCAAGATGTGGATACCTGTCCCAAAGTGGGCTAATCAGATTCTGTCTCCCAAACATAATGAATCTGGAATGGAAAATAAAAATTGGAAATATCAGATTCTGAGTTAATAGCTGTACTATATGCTCTTGTTGCTGAGGTACCACAGCTACCATTCTTCTCTTGTCTTGATGGTTCAAGCCTCAAAGATTCCAGGAGATACCCCATTTTGCTTATTAAGATGGCCAGAATCTATTTCTATTATATAGTGAATTTACTTTCATATCCTAAAAAGCCAATTAGAAAATCTTGTAATTAGAAAAGGAATTCATTTTTTCCTCTTCCTCAATAATAAGAGTTAAAAGGATTAGGCATCTAAACTCAGAAAACAAACAAAAAATTTTCTAGACCCAGATAATGGACCATTTATTTTGAACTCTTCTGTGTTCATCACCATTAGAAGACCACCATTAAGATCTGTACATGGCTATGAAAAGTTATGCAACTAAAATGAATCTTAGAAAGCATTCTGCCCACACTTATGCCTTATTTTATAGATAAAGGAGTCTGAAGTTGAGAAGTGACTAGCCAAGGTCATAAAGGGGTATTGAGGCAGTGGCAGGAAGACCAGCCTGGCTGGGGATATCCTTTTTCTAAGATTTTTAAACTCACTTATCCTTTCCACAAATAAAAGCCAAATGGTATAACAGATAAAAATCAATCATGTGGTTTAGAATACACACTTGAGCAAAGCTATCTAGATTATCAAGCAGATGTTGACTTAGTCATAGACTTATGGTGAACTATGTGACATTTCCATTTTATAAGTTAAAAAAAAACCTAAAGGGCAATGTTAGCAACTATGATTGTCTGACAATATCATCTTCCTTTTCCTTCTTACCCCAAAGAGAACTGTACACAAGAACTTACCATAGATAAATTCCAAGGTGGTCTACATGGGAAGTGGCCAGAAAGTCTCCAGTAGGGGACATAGTAACATTAAGAGGAGCTGAGTCCAACAAAAAGCTGTCTATAAGGCTAGAGAAAGAATCAAGATGTTAAAATATTTGAACTCTACCAAAAAGGATATAATTCACAAAATACATTTTTGCTAAAAAAACAAAGGGTAAGAGACACAGAAATTTTTTTTTAAATCACCAATACCAGAAAGTCATCACTAACAAAGAGCTTTGTTAACTAAGTTACTATGTGAAAATAATCTCCTTAATGAGAAAGACCCAGAGCAGAGCACTAAATAGACCAATTAACTGGAGAAAGAGTTTCAACAACAGGGAGAATACAGGAGGAAATGCTGTTTTTCTGGAATGCCATTTTGGCAGACTTGGAAACAATTCTAAAGATGTCACACATTTAAAATAGATTATCAGTACTCTCCTGTATTTGTTATTTCAGTGAAAATAATAAAAGGTGTAGGCAATAGAAGAAAGTAATAAAATCGTTATAAATAATAAGAGAATGGTAGTAGAAAAAAATTTGAGCAATTCTGTTTTTCAAATAGGTAACCATGCTATATATGAAACGTGAAAATTCAGTCTGTAGAGCATAATAACCATAAAGCAGCTTATAGAAACTAGTCTCACAGCTTCAAAAAGGTGTGAGCAGGGGTTGAAATTGGGGAGGAAAAGGGAGCAATCACACTCAAGAAGACTCAGAATAGGCTTCTCAGAAAACTGTGTGAGGTGAGCCTTACAAATGGACAGGAATTCAATGGATGTTGATGGTAAAGAAAGCATCTTCTGGATGAGGGAAATGTGGAGGGCAAGGTGACGGAAAACAGTGTCTAGCGAGGAGTGCAGTTTGGTCTTGAATACCAAACATCTGAGTTTGTTTTTGTCTTTTAATAAATGGAAAGTCACTACAGGCTTTTGAGCAGATAGTGCTGTAATCTTCACTGTCATAAGAAAATCTGCTAGTAGAATATAGAATGTATCTGAACAGAAAGAACAGTGAGATTATGGTAGTAGTCATCTAACAAGCAGTGAAGATTTGAACTAGGATGGTGGAAGCAGGAAGTTTAACGAGGTGAATTTAAGGAGCAAAAGAAAGGCCTAACACATTGGCATCTTGCAGAAGAGGCTTCTTAGGCTGGCTAAGAGTGTGAATACCTTGTATACTTTAAGAGGAGTATACTGGTTTTAATCAGGGCTGTTTTAAAAACTACTTTACTCACTGAAGCCAATACATTATCCATGAGAAGGCATGGCAAGATGACTGAAGCTCAGAATCTACATTAAATAAACCAAATTATTTCAAGAAAGCAAATGACAGGAGTTAACACCTTTTTTAGTGCGCCATGCTAGGAAGTATCCTAAGCACTTGTGCCTACTAATTTAATCCTCACGACCCTATGAGGCAGATCCGTCCTAACTATACACATTAGAAAAATGAGGCCCAGTAAGACTTAAAAACTTGCTCAAGGTAGAAAGTAACTGAGCCATATCTGTCACCAAGCAGTCTGCACACTTAATCACTATAAGCTCAGTAAAACCATTATGGAAACTAAAGATACAACAGTTTGATAGCACACACACCCAAAAGATGCCTACACTGGTGATTCATGAAGCACACTCTGAGCAGCTCAAAATGAAGACTTTCTAATGGAAGCATTAAATGACTTATATCCATGATAAAATCTCTCTCAATGTGTTCACAGAGTGATTAACAATGTGAACCTTAACTAATGAATGCAAGGTAGTAGGATAAGACTAAATTTAGGAGCACTATAAACAAACCAAAGTGTGCTCAGGACAATGACTGATGTTTAATTTTCACTTATGGGGAAAAAAGGTGAGTAATAATCTGTCTGATTTCTGCTCAGCCCTTCTTTGGAAACTCACAAGAACAGCTGCTCTTGGGGATCAAAGGAATTGGGGAGAAGGACGATTGCTAAACACTTATTATATACCAGAGACTGTAAAATTATTTGTTAATTCATTTAATGCAAACAACCCAGAGCAGAAACTTTATCTCCATGTATACTGATGATTAAACCCAAACTCAGCAATTTCAGATCTTACCATTTCTTCTTTGTCTTAATATTTGTTCACTACAAGTGTAAGTGTGTGAGGGGTGAAACTCCCTAACATGTTCAGAATCTGTTAAAAAGAGAAGTCTACTGCTTGAGCAAATTTATTTTACTTGATACTATAACTGCTTTGGCAAATTCATTGTGCAATGTGACTTCCACAGCTGTTGTGTGTGGGTAGGCTGGCCTTCCATTATGTAAAAGCATCAAACAGAGGAAGGTTGTTTCCACATCCACAGCATATTTTACATGGCCAAATTAGTTCATAAAGCTTAAGTCTACAGGCTTAATCCCAGACTTAACTACCATATAGTCTCCTGCTAATCCTACAAAATGAAGTCTCAGGTAAATTATGTTTTTTGAGAGAAAAACTGAAAAAAAATTCCCATTTTAAGGGATCAGATTTTCAAGTACAAAGCTCCTCATAAACAGAGGTAACATTAACCCACTTCTGATTATATTCTAAACAAATGCAGAGAATGTCTAGATGTTCAATCTCCAAAGTGACAGAATCACCTTACAAAGGAAACTTTAATGAATAGAATAAAGGGGTAGTTTTGCCTCAGTGAGAAATGCAAAACAATGTTCTACTGCAATTATTCTCATGTAATGCTCCTTAGAAAGCAAGGTCAGGGGAATGAGACAAAAAAAAAAAAAAAGCAAAATTCTATTAAAACTATTTAATTTTATATTTTTCTCACTCCCAAAAGAGTTCAACCTAAACTTCTAGGAGATTAAAAGCAACCAGAAATTACAGGTGGTAGTGGTAGGGGATGACAGATAATTTCAGGGATAAAAAATTTCAACTCTGGGGACTTCCCTGGTAGTGCAGTGGTTAAGAATCTGCCTGCCAATGCAGGAGACACGGGTTTCAATCCCTGGTCCGGGAAGATCCCACATGCCACAGAGCAACTAAGCACATGCACAACTGCTGAGCCTGTGCTAAAGCAGTATTTTATCAAAATAATAAAAAAATAAATAAAATTTTAAAAAAAGAAAAAAAATTTCAACTCTGCTTCTCTGAGAATCCTACAAACACAAGAAAATTTTCAGCACTTAAACAAAAAAACCTTTACAGTAAACAGTTCAGTACCTATGCAATTTGTTTTAATTATTTTTTTGGCTGCATTGGGTCTTCGTTGCTGCATGCAGGCTTTCTCTAGTTGCGGCAAGCGGGGCTACTCTTTGTTGTGGTGCACGGGCTTCTCATTGCTGTGGCTTCTCTTGTTGTGGAGCATGGGCTCTAGGCACACGGGCTTCAGTAGCTGTGGGGCGTGAGCCAGTAGTTGTGGCTCACGGGCTCCACAGCACAGGCTCAGCAGTTGTGGTGCATGGGCTTAGCTGCTCTGCGGCATGTGGGATCTTCCTGGACCAGGGCTTGAACCCGTGTCCCCTGCATTGGCAGGTGGACTCTTAATCACCGCACCACCAAGTAAGTCCCTGCAATTTGTTTTAGATAGGCACAATTCCAGATGGATACATCTGTATGTTACCACACACACCAAAGGTTTACTCATACGTATCACTTTTTAGCCTTCGTAATGAGTATATTCATTCTTTACATATTTAACATGTTATGTAAATGATAAAACTGCTTACTGAAGAAAAAACTAGGACTCTCCAAAGGTTGCCATACTAATTATGTTTAAAAAAAATAGGAGAAATCAAAAAACCCAACAGAGGACTTCCCTGGTGGTCGAGTGGGTAAGACACTGCGCTCCCAATGCAGGGGGCCTGGGTTCGATCCCTGGCCGGGGAACTAGATCCTGCACGCATGCTGCAACTAAGAGTCCGCATGCCGCAAAAGAAGTCCACATGCCTCAGTGAAGATCCCGTGTGCCGCAACTATGACCAAGCACAGCCAAAATAAAAAAATAAATATTAAAACAAAAACAAAAAAACCCAACAGTTACCTATGGTTGTATGATTAAATACTGATCCTTACTTCCTTACTATCTTCTACATCAAGAAAACCAAATCATCCTTAGAACATATGACACAACCCAAGCAAGGCTGATATCACAACTACTGGGAAATGTCTTTCCCCTATGCTTATTACAGCAAAATCTCATTAACAAACTATGTCGCCTTGGGCAAATCACTTAACTACTCTCTGAGCCTCCGTTTCCTCATTTGTAAAAGAGGGCTAAAAAACAGTACCTATACCTAATAGGATATTAGAAAAGATGAAAAATAAAAGCATATCAAGTGCCTAGCAGCTCATGGTAAATGTTAGCTTGGCTGCAGTTAGGCAGCAGCAGTTGTATGATACTGCTTTTCAACCTTTCTCATTTGCTCCACTTCAAATCTTAACCAAAAAAATAGTTTTTTCTTTATTAAAAATATACTTTGGTCCAATCATTATATTTTCTTTTAACAATCCCTATGTGACTCACTTCTTGCTCTGGTGTTTCTCCCAGCTTAATGCTTCTGTATTCACTTAAAATTGCCTGTGTTCACCGAAAAATAAGATACCAGAGTTGAAAATCTATCAGATTTGAATCTGTTCATCTTTTTACTAAAATAAGAAATTCAGCAAAAAAGGCTAATGCTGAGTCAGAGACTGGTGGCTTTGAACGTGACTTTCAGATCCTAATTCTTCCATTCCAAAAAAAACCTTACCACTTAAAAAAAATATTTTGCCAATGTAGTACTACTGAACATTAACCTGTCTCTCCCATCTAACATGAACTTAAACTACTAAAAAGGAAAATGAAAAGGGCATTGTGTCAACTCTATTTTCTGTACAACTTTCCTACTGTAAAGTAATTCAAATTATAATGTTCACTTTTAGATAGAAGCAAAAGTCCAAGAAGCAAAAGACTAATCAATATTTCTAATGGTACCTTTAGAAAAAAGTTGTTTCTTTTTTTTTTAATTAAGAAAGTACCAACTTGAGGTGAATGTTTTGAAGCTGAAGGACACAGGCAACTAATTATATTTTGCTTTACTCTATTTTAAGTACAAAAGAGACACACCTGTGGACCAAATTCCCTAGTTATTAGAGTTGGACCCATTACTGACACTCTTGCTGTGCATATTTCCAAATCCAGTATGTATGCTATATAGACAGCTCTGCCTCATTCCTTTATCAAACTTAAAGGGAAATAAGTACATCAGGGTTTTTCCTTTCTAAAGGTCAAATTGCTTTCATGTATGAGCTTATCTAATTCCTGAGAAAGAAGAGTAGTAGAATTGGACAAAACTTAGTTTAGGAACATTTCAAAAGACTGAAAAGTACTAGCTTCCTTCTCATCTTTCTCACGTATCTCTTTCCTTATAGTATGTTCCTTTTCCCATCACTCCTTTCAAACTCAATCTAAGCAAGTCTATGTTAAGTGATATGATTTCAAATTTTATCTATTCCTACATAATTTTTAACAACAAAGTACTCTCTCAAATTACTGAACAGAATTAATGTTTTTTCTTCAAGTGCTGTTTTAGTAGGAAGTTTCAATCTATGACAGATTTCTGAACACTACTGGGTTTTACCGAAATCTTAAGACACACATTTTCATTACTTTAAGGTATCTAAATGTCTTTTTTCAAGAATTATGTTAGAGACAGAAAATATATAATACACACAAAGTGTTCTGATCTCTTAACTAAATTCAGTATCAACAACAACAACAAAAACAAAAAAATACTCAAAATAAAAGTTTGTAGTCCTAAAGTATGATCTCTACTTTGGAGTATCAAAAAGGCCAAATGTGCTTTCTTAAGGTTTATGCACCTCACTTCTATATCTCAATTTTGCAGGAATAGAGAACCTAAGAGGTTGGATTTTCCTATTATCTTTTATGGCACTAATCTCTGCTGTCTGAGATCAAAAACACTACAAGGATAAAATATAATCAGGTTAGAAAAATCCCCAAATATATTCACATTCAAAAAGTACATAATCCATTAACAACAGGTAAAAGTCACATGTAATGACAATGACTGAGAAAACCTCTGATAAGGTTAGAGATTTAAAAACTCACCATCCAGATGGAAGGTCCCAAGTTCTAATAGAGCAATCCATTGAAGCACTTATTAACCAACGACCATCAGGACTGAAAGCCTTCAAATTTAAAAAAAAAAAAAAAAAGAATGCATATTTAAATATATGTGTGTGTGTATATGTATGTATTTCTGTATGTATGTTTGTGTCTGTATATTTAACAGCTTAAAGAATACAAGAAATGAAAAGATAATGCATGCTTCATTAAAAAATGTTTGAAGTATAAAATTTACATCTTATTAACATAAAATACCATCTTATATACCACTGACTTGGATACAGCTAAGGACTAAGCTTTTACATGAATTATAAAAAGTTTTAAAAATGAACAGTTTCACCCAATTTTCAATTTCTACTCCATAATCTCCTATATTTATAGACAGTTAACAAACTGACTACTAATTGTTTTTAACATAAAACTGCAGTTCTGAGAACAATCTATTAGAAATATTTTGTGAGCCTGATTTCAATAATAAAGTATCTGTGAAAGCAACAAAAGCTCCATTTCCTTGAAAAGCATCTATATATTAGAATGGCTTTCTAAGAATGACTTTGAAGAATGCAAATTCTCTTAATATAGTGAAATTACTAAAGAAGTCCTTCAGCTTGTACTTATAGATTCAGTTAAAAGTCTTTTCTTCCTTAATGATGTTTTATTTCCAAAGAATAAATTAAAACCACAATAATCAGATTTTCAAAATAAATTTAAATAATAAACTACTTATGCCACCATGAAGAAGTATATCTTCTCTGTAGATAAAAATGGAAAAATAATAGCTCTCTTCCTGCAGCACATGAGCTTTAAACCAAGTCAAATGTAAAAGAAGACCCAAAAGGAAAAACTTTAAGGTTTATAATGGTAGTAGATTGTTCATCCAGGAGTGTAAACACACCATAGGGATTATGACCAACCATATTAGCAAATAACAGTGGGATAAGTGAACTCCAACTTGGTCATGGGGCTGCGATGATACTGTGGAAACTCAAACCTTAAGGTGCAGAGAACTCAATTTACAGAAGGATAGTGCAGATAATAAAGTATGGGAAAATGACTTTGATAGGTGAAGTCATGTTATAAATGCTCATAGGTTTAATGGAACAGGAGTAATTTGTTATTGACTAGGGGAAACTCCAGACGTATAACTCAAAAGTAAAGTTTGAAAAGGAAATAGGAAGAGCGAGATGGCATTGACAGATGTTTTCAAAAATGCAATTTCATCAAAATTACTCCACTCCCACCCCCATTTCTACAGATGCTGTCACAACAAATTCTGTTGATGGGTAGTTGTGCGAATCTCTTATCTGCAGAATAACACAATTTCCTGACCATTAACCCCCCACCCCTGATTTTTAAGGAAACGGGGGTAAACATTGCAAATTCAGATTTTTGGTGTGAGAACTGATAAGTAAAAGTAGCTGTTAGGAGTGTCACTATGTAGGATTTTCTTTTCTTTTCTTTTTTCTGTTTCAAGTAAATAAAGGTATCTGCAATTGATGCAAAGTCTTCAACTTACACTTTTTAAACTAGAGTACTTATTACCATATTTCTCACTATAACAACATAATAGTAACCTAAAACACATTTTTATTAATTAAACTCTTTTGAAGTTAAGATATATAAACTATAGAAATAATACTAAACTACAATGAACCAAGAATCAGATATTCCAGGTCTCCTATTAATTCATTATGAATGTAGAAAAACAGAAATGAGTTCTCTCAGCTTAGTTTAATATTAAGTCAAAAATGATACACTTATGTTTCAATGATTCACTCTCCAAAGTATATTCTGGCCTTGTTTAAAGAGAAAAAAATGAACTCTGGGATTTATACTTTAATGGCATTAACTTCCTGAGCAATATTAAACTTCTTTTAATTCTAAATTTTCCTTAAAAATCTCTTTTTTGAAAATTAGTCTCCTAATTATTCATTTTGAACATCTCCTCATATGATGAGTTTAATGCTATTAAAAGGTAAGTTTCAATTATTTGAACTTTTTAAACCTAAACAGAAATAGAAATGAATCAAGTTTTATTTAAACATCTGAAGTTTGTTTTACCATGTCATTTATTTGGCCTTGGTGTCCAGAAAACTCTCTGACAATCTTCCTAGTTTCTATGTCCAGAACAGTAATGGAGAAGTCGTCCAAGGCGAGTCCCAGAATGCCACTAGCAAGATAAATGCAACAGTTTTAATGAACAAGCAAACAAAAACCCTTGAACTAAAATCTCACAGTCATTTAAATTTTGTTAATCAAGTATACCTTTGGGGGAAATTAAGCAAAATGCTGTTCTTTTATATGAAAAGTCTGTTTTTTCCCATTTGGTAAATTACCTATAGTTGACCACTTTACATGAGGGTTAGGGCACCACCCCTCTGCAGACAAAAATCTGCATATAACTTTATAGCTGGGGGACTTCCCTGGTGGCACAGTAGTTAAGAATCCGCCTGCCAATGCAGGGGACACGGGTTCGATTCCTGGTCTGGGAATATCCCACAAGCCACGGAGCAACTAAGCCCGTGCGCCACAACTACTGAGGCTGCACTCTAGAGCCTGCGAGCCACAACTACTGATGCCCACGCATCTAGAGCCCATGCTCCGCAACAAAAGAAGCCACCGCAATGAGAAGCCCATGCACTGAAACGAAGAGTAGCCCCAGCTTGCCGCACCTAGAAAAAGCCTGTGTGCAGCAACAAAGACCCAATGCAGCCAAAAATAAAATTTAAAAAAAAGATGATATTAACTTTACAGTTGGCCCTCCATGTCCATGGTTCTGTATCTGTGGACTCAACCAACAGTGGATCATGTAGTGCTACAGTGAGTATTTAGTGAAAGTTGTGTATAAGTGCACCTGCACAGTTCAAACCTGTGTTGTTCAAAGGTCTACTGTACTTAAATTAAGAACTAAAAACATCAAGAAGAAAGTCCATTATCATTAAAAGAAAAACTTTACCTGTCTCTATGTAGCAGCATCATATTTGGAGATGAATCAAGGCTCACAGAATGAATTAAAACTTTGTTTTTAAAGTTCCAGAACTTGAGTACTCCTTCACTACCAGTTGTAATTGTCAACTGGTTTAATCCATCCACTGCAACACCTCTAACAGATCCTTTATGGGCTTTAAAGCATATGTTAAAAGAAGAAATAAGAATTGCAACTGACTCTCTGAACACTACACAAACAGTGATTCCATTATTTAAATATCTAAGTTCCCACTATTTAATACCCCTAAAATCTTTAAATTAATATGGATTGTAGGGAGCAGAGAGAAGATTATTATACCACTTGAGTAATAACAAAATCCATCAGGTTGATGCCATGAAGATTTCAAAAAATAGTTAAGATTTCTGCTTAATGCAAGAAGAAAAAAAAAGAACCTTTAATTTCTATAATATCCACTTTCCCCTAATACAACTATGACTTCATTCTCTTTATTTCAACATGGTGTTTCAAATAGATATAATGGCAGTATCTGCCACATATGGCTGATGATAACCCATATACAACTTTAGCAAAATGACTGGCACTCAAGAATTTAATAAATGCCAGCGACAGTTATTAGCCTTTTATCTATATTACTTTTTTAAAAAATAAGAAAAATAAAAATAAATTCAATACCTTGATCCTTGCCAAAACTTCCTCGGTGTATACCCGACTGCATGTTATATACATCTACAGCTCCTGATGAGAGACCAATCACAGCAAAGTTTCCACAAGAAGTTATATCCACTGCCTTAAGGGAAAAACAATTAACACAAATGACACAGAAAATAGCTAACATTTTTATTGTACTTTATGGTTTCCAAAGTATTTTTTTAATCTACTAATTATCTCATTTTAAAAAAAAGAATGATAAATGAATTGCTTCGTTAATTTTCTTAAACACAATGTAATTATATTTGGGTATATTAGAAATATCTGTTTGATTCTATCTCCATTCTCTAAGAAGTATGGAGAAATCCATACTTCCAAGACAGCAAAACATAACCAAAGTTAACTCAATTGAAATTCACTCAGGAGAACGGTATATCAACTGGTCTTCAATTTTTAATTTATTCACAACAGTACTAAAGTCAAAGCATTCCATTGCCTAATTTCTCATTACCTTACTTTTGTAATTGCTTTTATAGCGGATATAAAACTGGAACCACATCAGTTGGGATGTCCAATGAAAAAGCCCAAAATATTTTAATTACAACATATTAGGAAGGAAATACATGAGATACTACATGGAAAACATTTAGTTTATAATCAGTTTCTGTAAAATAAACTCATATTTTAATACTTAAAGTAGCAATATTATATTAAAAAGATGTCTTTTTTTCTGTTAAAAACGAGACTGGCTATGTGGTGGGTCATGCTCAGAGAAATCCATCATTGCCACTGCATCAGTCAGATGTCACCCACCTAAGAGTTAATTCAAAAGACTGTTGAATTTATGCCTAAAGAAACAGATGACTTCTAAGACCTAAAAGAAAATATTCAAGAGGATATTTAACTGTGCAAAGCAGCATAAGACTGACACACCACTGAGTCAAGATATCTTTACACAGCATCCACAGAAGTATGCTCCACTTACATCTATATTTTTCTAGACAATTATAGCTTATTACTTAAAAAAAGTTTTAGATAGGAAATTATGGACTAACCTTATAAAGCATTCTATCTTCTCAAATAGAACACTAACATAATTTTACCTATTTTGAACAACTCATAAATGTTTATGCTATGTTACATATTTATACTCTCAGGAACTAATAAAGATACTAGGCTATAACCTACAAGTAATGGCCCCTGAGGGCCCTGCTATACAGTAGTCCCCCTTATCTGCAGGGAATATGTTCCAAGACTCCCAGTGGATGCCTGAAACAGTAGACAGCACCAAACCCTATATATACTATGTTTTTTCCTGTACTAATGGGCAGGTAGTGTATAGAGCATGGACACGTTAGATAAAAAGATGATTCACGACAGAGAGGGACAGTGCTACTCAGATGGCATGCAATTTAAAACTTATAAATTGTGTACTTCTGGAATTTTCTATTTAATATTTTCAGATCAAAGTTGACTGCAGATAACTGAAACCATGGAAAATGAAACCATGGATAAGGGGGGACTGCTGTACTTTCTGGAACTTGCATATATTTTAATAGGATTTATTGTTGTTAATGGGACTGCTTCTGGAAGTCTCCTTTTACTTATTTATTCATTCTAACCTATACACACACACAATGTTCTATGAGTGATCATTATAGGCTATGAGTTAAGAACATAGGTTCTAGGAGTGGTCCTAGGTTCAAATCCCAGCTCTTCCATTTACTAGTTTTACTGATCTCAGGCATATTACTCATTATAGTAAGCCTCAGCCTCAGTTTTACTGCCTATAAAAAGAGGCTAACAATACTCCATATCATAGGACTGTTGTGAAAATAATGTAATATTGATATGTGCTAGGCAGAGAGCCTAGAACAAAGTAAGCACACAAAAAATGTTAGCTGTAATTATTATTACCACTACTATTACAATAGCTACTCAAAACTTTGCAGGTAAACTTAAGAAGTTTAAGATAGACTCTCTGTGGCTTAGATATAAAAGCTTAAGAGTAGATTTTTGTACTATGGAGAACAGAGCATACATACTGACAAAAAAAATGTGTACAAAATAGGATCAAGTGTGGTTATACTTTAAATATGCATTTTCAAAAGCAGAGGCATCTAACAAACTAATAGAACTAATAGATAAGTTCAGCAAGGTTGGTAAGATACAAGATCAATGTGCAAAAATCAATTATATTTCCACACATTAGCAATGAACAATCCGAAATGAAATTAAGGAAAGAATTCTATTTATAACAGTATTGAAAAGAATACAATTCTAGGAAAAATTACCCAAAGAAGTATGAGGCTTGTATACTGACAACTACAAAACACTGCTAACAGAAATTAAAAATCTAAGGGCTTCCCTGGTGGCGCAGTGGTTAAGAGTCTGCCTGCCGATGCAGGGGACACGGGTTCGTGCCCCGGTCTGGGAAGATCCCACATGCCACGGAGCGGCTGGGCCCGGGAGCCATGGCCGCTAGGCCTGCACGTCCGGAGCCTGTACTCTGCAGCGGGAGAGGCCACAGCAGGGAGAGACCCGCGTACCACCAAAAAAAAAAAAAAAAAAAAAAAAATCTAATTAAGTGGAAAGACATCACATGTTTATGGATCAGAAGTAATATTACGATGGTTAACACTCCTCAAACTGAGGTGTGGAATCAACAAGATCCCTATCAAAATCCTAACTGCCTTCTTGGCAAAAATTGACAAGCTGATGCTAAAATTCATATGGAAATGCAATAGACCAGAATAGCCAAAGCAATCTTGAAAAAAGAACTTGGAAGATTCAATCATCCTGATTTCAAAAAACTTACTAGAAAGGTACCATAATCAAGACAGTGTGGTACTGGCATAAAAATAGACATATAGAACAATTAAAGAAAACTGAGAATCCAGGAAAAAACCCTCACATTCATGTCAAACAATTTTTGGCAAGGGTACCCAGGCCATTCAATGGGGAAAGAACAGTGATTTGGGCAAATGATGCTGACATAACTAGATATCCAAATGTAAAGAATGAAGTTGGATGCCTACATGACGTCATACACAAAAATTAACTCGAAAAGGATTACAGAGCTAAATTTAAGAGCTAACATTATTAAACTCTCAGATGAAATAACAGGAGTAAATTTTTCATGGCCTTGAGTTAGGCAATATTTTTCAAAAAACCACAAGAAAAAAAAAAGGTTGGACTTCAAAATTAAAACCCCTTACGCTGAAATGACACCAACACGAAAAGGAAATGACATCACACAGAATGGGAGAAAATATTTGCAAATGACATATGTGATAAGGGACCTGTATCCAGAATATATGAAGAGCTATTTTTTCAACTCAAGAGGAAAAAGACAAATAACCCCATTAAACAATGGCAAAGAATTTGAATAGACATTTCTCCAAAGATGTAGAAATGGCTAATAAGCACATGAAAAGATGCTCAACATTGTTAAGTCATTGGGGAAATGCAAATCAGAAACCACAGTGATATACTACTTCATACACACTAGGACAGCAATAATCAAAAGAACAGATAAGCACAAGTGTTGGCAAGGACATACAGAAACTGGAACCCTTATATTGCTGGTGGGAATATAAACTTGTGCAGCCACTTTGGAAAACAGGTTGGCAGTTCCTCAAAAACGTTAGAGTTACATTATGACCTAATAATTCCACTCCTAGATGTAAATATAGAGAAACAAAAACATATGTCCACACAAAAACTTGTGCACTGATGTCCACAGAAGCATTATTTATAACAGTCAAAAACTAGAAACAATACAAATGTCCATCAACTATCAACGGCTAAACAAAATTTCAAAAGTCGAAAATGAAATATTATTCAGCAATAAAAGGAATAAAGTATTGATACATGCTACAACATGGATGAACCTTAAAAACATTAACCTTAAAAATGCTAACTGAAAGAAGCCAGTCACAGAGACCATATATTGTATGATTCTATCTGTGTGAAATGCCCAGAATAGGCAAATCTATAGATAGAAAGTAGGTTGTCGTTGCCTAGGTTGGGGAGATGGCGAAGGGGAAAAGTGAGAGGATGGGGCTTATTGGTAGTGGGTACAGAGGTTTCTTTCTGAGGTGATGAGAATGCTCTAAAATTAGACTTATTAGATTTTGGTGATAACTGCACAACTCTATGAATACACTAAAACCCATTAAATTGTACGCTTTAAATGAGTGAATTTTACAGTATGTGAATTATATATCACTAAAACTTATTTTGAAAAAGCAGAGGCAACAATTCTGCAAACCAAATTTGACATCATTTCTTTATACCTTAAAACCTGAACCCAATAGAAGACTTACATTATTATCAAAAGAAAACAAAATAAAATTTTAATAGAGGAGTAAGAAGTTATAGGTTAACAGTGACATTTAAAACAATATTTAAAAAAGGCTTAGACAGTACTCAATCAGACAAATATAAGAAATGAAGGATTTAAATTACTTCTACATCTTTAACTCATTAAAGATTTAGCTGAATCTTACTCCTACATTGAAAGAAAGAAAAGGAAGGAAGAAACCTTAAGATTCACTTTCATTGAATATAGTACTATATACTCAACATAATTCAGGTACGAAAGTATATTGATAAATGCTGAAATCCCCTTCAAAGTGTATCCTGACTAATCCTATATTAATCAAAAAATTAAAATAACCAATATACAACATCTAATTAAGCAAAACTTAACTTAAACTAATTCTCTCTAAGCTGGAAAACTTAACACTATTAGGGAAAAATTTTGAAATGTTAAACTATGTTCTTTGTTCTTTCAATGAATATTAGCATTAATAAACTTGAGTATAATAAGATAACCACAAGACAGTTTTACAGGAGAAGATGCCCTTAAAAACAAGTTCAGGGCCTCCCTGGTGGCGCAGTGGTTGGGAGTCCGCCTGCCGGTGCGGGGGATACGGGTTCGTGCCCCGGTCCGGGAGGATCCCGCATGCCGCGGAGCGGCTGGGCCCGTGGGCCGTGGCCGCTGAGCTTGCGCGTCCGGCAACGGGAGAGGCCACGACGGTGGGGGGCCCACATATCGCAAAAAAAAAACAAAAAAAAAAACAAGTTCACTTACTGTTGCAGTTATGTCATCTTTCTTCAGCTCTTTTGGCTTGAGAAAGTAAGCACCTATTGTAGATCTTTGATAGTTCCAGGTTGAGCAAGATAGCTTACCTTGATGGCAAGCAATGATACCATCCCAGTCACTTTCACGAGCTTCCTCTAAAACATAATTAAAATCATAAATCAAATTGCTTTTCATTCCCTCATTCATTCACGTATTTTATTTATTAAGCATTTAATATTCTATGTTGTAATCAGGCACTAGGGACAGGATGGTAAACAGGTAATTTCTGAGAGCAATGAGCTTCCAATCTAACAAGAGATTCTGATTAGAAGAAATTACAATAAAGTAAGATGGTATCTTGTAAGAACACTCAGGAATAGTTTACTAAGAGATCTGGGGAGAGTAATAAATGGTCCTTGAAAGAAGTAAAACAAGTAGAAATTAATTGGGTAATGGGGGGGGGGGGGCGTTGCTAGAGCAGAGAGAGGTTGAGACACACACACAGGCCCAAGAGTAACTTGTACAAAATTTAGCACAGCAAGTAAGTGTCTTGAGAGGGGTGGGAGGAGGACAAGGCCACTAGGTCACATTACCAAGGGTCTTGAAAGCCATGTGAAGGAGAGGAGGTTGCACCCAAAAGGTGATAAGGAGCCATGAAAGATTTTTAAGCATATAAATGACATGATTCAGACCTTTTAGAAAGACCACTCAGGCTCTAAGATAGAAAATAAACAGGAGGGGGGTTAAAGTTAAAAAAAAAAATTACCAGTCATCAGGTTGTTATAAATAACCTTGAAATGGAAATGGTGCCTATACAATTATTTCTATGATAGCTTTCGCTCAACAATCTTATCACTTATCTACCTTTTTCTTAAAATCACTTCTTCGAATGATGCACTGCTCAAATGACACAGTATACTAAGACCTCAGTGTGTTCAGATCTTTATTAAATTAGCCAGAGCTCTATGTTCTCAGTTCTCACCTTTTTACATTAGTGACTTTCTTATACCAGGCATGTAATAGAATAAATAGAAGAGCTACAAAATGAAATAGCAAATATTGTTTATTAATAGCTTACAGAGAACAAAGCCTAAATTATTAGATAACAAGTTCAAATTATAAATAACTCATTTTCAGTCTTCACACAAGACTAGCATGCACTTGGGATGCATCCTGGATTCTTACTAATATTTGCTGAAACATTTATTAAAATGGGAGAAATAAAGAAATATATTTTGAGTTACCCTCCGGATGCTTATTAATATTTGTAAAACCATTTATTAAAATGGAGGAAATAAAGAAATACATAGGAGGAAATAAATGACAGAGCAGAACTCGAAACACAGTATGAAGTTTCTTACCAGCTGCAAACTTTGTGATGGGTGGAAGTCTCACTGACATGACATTCTGAAGTCCTTTACGTTTGACTCTCTTTTTATTTATTAATCCTGTGGTTAGGGGAGAAGGGAATAGAGCTATGAATCCTTCTTAATGAAAAATGTATATATAAAAAAAGCTATTCATTGTCATATAACTATACACTTCAAGATATTCCCATTTAAGTCAGGTGCAAAATAAAGATGATGCTATTACCACTATTATCAGTAGTATTAACAATGACAGAAATATAAATGAACAGGCTGAAGTCACAATATTAGCAAAAAAATAAATATTAGCAAATTATATTAAAATATATAAAATACCACTGAATAATCTTAAATATGTAGGACCAATAGGAGGAAAACTAAAAAAACTTCACTGAGGAATATTAAAGACAACTTGAATGAGGATATATCATATTCCTAGATGTGACGATTCTTAAAAATATCAAATCTCTCCAATTTGATTCTAAGAAGAATTATTTTGGATATTGATTTAAAAATGATCCTGAAATCCATCTGGAAGTATATACATGCATGAATAGCCAGGATATTAGCTTGCAAAGAAGAGTAATTATAAATAAAACAACATTTTTGTTTAATAAACAAACTTTCAAATAACAGAAACCATGGGAAGGGATACAGAATAAAAGAGCCCTTTTTGCAAAAAGATGGGATGCTTCTTACTTTGATGCTTTCTCTAAGCTTCCTTCCATCTTTAAAATGTTATAGTCTGCAGATGGCTCAAGTTAGATCATCAATGTCTTTTCGGTGGCAGCAGTATGTTTTTACCACTTAAGATGTTTTTTACCGCCTAAGATATCTAACGCTTCAATAACCTTATAGTAGCACCTCAATCACTTCTATAGCAACATCTATCTTACGTATCTTACTACTACTCTTTCATACAAAGGATTTTTATTTCATCTGAAGAAAGAGGAAATTATCAATGAAACCTCCTCTGATTATCTTACAAAATCTTGAAATGATTTTTTGTGTGTGACCAACAGTTTTTTTTCCATCTTGCAAATGACGTACCATGTCCCAAGCTCTTGTTAAATTTTTCATGTACTGTGGAAAATGACTGAAGAGTTCCATCCTGACCTGTTGATATACAGAGAAAATGCCTAATCAAGCTTCATCGAAACAATGGACCATTTAAATCACAGCTCTTATAATATTAGATTCTACAAAAAGCTTGAAGTTAGTTTGCAGCACTTTAAAAGGCGAGCTGATTGCAACTACCTAATTTACCATATTCAACTGCACACAGAATGCCATTTAGTAAGAACAAAGGATAAATTGAGGTGCTAATAATTGCCAGTAGGTTATCTGTATAGGCAAGGGCCACATTTCTGGAATGTGCCCTTTCTGTCTCTGAGGATTAGTAAATAGAAAGACACTCCAAATAAAAGTAATAGCAGCTACAGTGTTCCCTCAAGTATTCAAAAACAATCACCTCATTTTATCCAGATTTCCAAGTCACTCAAAGGGACATCTGAATCTAAAACTGTGTAAATATCAAATAAATATTAAATACCTATTAAATATTGAACACTCTGCTCTCATTACTTGCTGAAATAAATTAATGCACAAAGCAGAAACTCACTTGCGCTAAGAATTTGTTGTCCATTTTGTCCATAATATCTTATTTTGGTAAGAGGAGCACTATGTCCCATTCTGAATCTCAAAAGCCGGCCTTCACCTGTGGGACCATCAAATATCCATATCTGCCAAGAAATAAAAAAGTAAGTTTCTTCCACAATGTTTTAAGTGATCTGCAAGGAGTCAAATCATCTCCTATACAAATGTGGCACTGGGTATTGCATGCAGACCACTGACCCTGGAGTGGGGGCTGGGGAAAAGCTAAGCTGTAACTCTCTCACTTTGCTAAAATCATGTAACCTGCTATGCGTTCCATTTCATCTATATCAATATCTTATCCCATATTCCCTTCATCTGCTAGGTTCCAGGCTGATACAGTACAGCAGGCTTATAATAACCGAAGGGTAGGACACATGAGCCAAGAAAGATAAGAATCAGTACCCTGAGAGCATTGTCAGCACCATTTGTGACAAGAAGTGGCTCTCTATGGAGAAATGTCAGTCCGGCAATTGCTGTAGAATGTGCATTTCTCATTTGATTGATTAACTTTTTGTCTTCTAGATCCCAGAGTCCAATATGGCCACATGGGCTTCCAGCTGCCATTACTGGATGACCATCTGTAGTTAAAATAGAATACATAAAGAAAAACATGCAACATAAAACAATTAAACTTAAGAATTTCTCTCTCCATCCTTTTAATCCATAAATATAAAGTTAAAAAAAAGGCTATACACCAATAATCTATCAATATTCCTTTGGCTCTTTATATTCCAGTATTTCATTCATTTCTATTAGATTAAATTATAAGAAAATATTAAGAAAATCTCTATGAGCTTCAAACTAATGCATTTCAAGTGTTCTTAATTTTCATCAATAAATAAATTAAGGACTTCCCTGGTGGCACAGTGGTTAAGAAACCACCTGCCAACGCAGGGGACACGGGTTTGAGCCCTGGTCCGGGAAGATCCCACATGCCGCAGAGCAACTAAGCCCATGTGCCTCAACTACTGAGCCCATGTGCCTAGAGCCCGTGCTCTGCAATAAGAGAAGCCACTGCAATGAGAAGCCCTCGCACCTCCGCGAAGAGTAGCCCCCACTCGCCGCAACCAGAGAAAGCCCCTGCATAGCAACGAAGACCCACCACAGCCAAAAATAAATTAAAAAAAAAAAAGTTAAGTTACCTGTGCGAAATGAAATCGAAGTAATAGGTCCCCAGTCTTGACGAAACTTCATTAATGTTTCATCAAACTTAATGTTGTGAATGATAATCTGACCCGACATAAGACCAACAGCAACAACATCCACAGCTGGTGCCTGAAAATTAAATTACTCAACTTTTTATTTTCTTAATCAAATTAAATTAATAGCTTTAATAATACTGACGATTACATCACTTATGTGTTATCAAATTATTAATAGCTTTAATAATACTGATGAGTGCATCATTACTTATGTGTTATCAAAAGAAATAATGGAATATCTAATCTAATAGTCTATGATTATAATCTTCATTTTATTTTTTGCAGTACGCGGGCCTCTCACTGTTGTGGCCTCTCCCGTTGCGGAGCACAGGCTCCGGATGCGCAGGCTCAGGGGCCATGGCTCACGGGCCTTGCCGCTCCGCAGCATGTGGGATCTTCCCGGACCAGGGCACGAAACCGTGTCCCCTGCATCGGCAGGCGGACTCTCAACCACTGTGCCACAAGGGAAGCCCTATAATCTTCATTTTATAAATGGTCTTACATACAGACTTCATAAATTTCTTTATTTTAGCACACAAGACCAATGTCCAATACCATTACAAAATGGAATCAGGCTAAACATGTTATTAATTTGCCATCAAGTAACTACTACGCATGAGACCCTGTGTAGAAGCTGGGTATACTAAAACAAGTATGATGTCTTGCCCTCAAAGGACCTAATCATCTGATACCTTTGGGGTCTTCTGGGTAGGTAAAAGCAGAGTAAGGCTGACGGTAGTGTGAGAGAATAAAGGAATGTATATAAACTGGGCAGGTATAAGCAAGTGATATTTAGAAAGACAAGGGTACATGGCTATATATGTGTCCAAAATAGATATAAGATTCTCTGCAGACATACAGTCATTCATTCATACATGTCCTATAGACTCATAAAAACAAAAAGCAGTTATTTCTGGAAAAGTCAAGCATTTAATGAATTATTAAGATTTGGGCCCCAATTATCTCAAGCTACAAATCTCAACATCCTGACAAATTTCTCCAAATGACCTAAAATCTCCCTTGCTTCACTGAAAAACTCATCTCCAGTCTTTACAAGGCACTGGACTACATGCTTACGAAATGATTGGTAAACATGGTTCCATAGCAACCACAGATTTAGAGCCTAATTCCAGGCAAAAAGGTTTCCACAAACGTTTATAGACAAAGGCGCTGTTTTCAATTACATTTCCAAAACACTATTTTTTACGGTAATATTTGTAAAGATACACTAGTTTATATGTTATTTTGTCTTTAGGTCCAAAAATATGGTTGGCCCCTGAAAATGAAAGATGCTACTACTATGAGCTTCATTTCTTCTTTGACTTAACAGAAAAATACTAACCTGCTGAAGCGCTGTCACTCCAACTTTCCATCCCGCAAATGTATACAGAAGTTTACTACAACAAGAAAAATAGTTGAAAGCTATTTTTTTTGGGGGGGGGTAGAAAAACAAAATCAACTACATATTAAAAAATGAAATAATAACAGGTGATATTTATTAAGTTCTTACTCTGCCCCACACTATTCTAAGTATATATATTAAAACAATTCCATGAGGTAGATACCACCATTTTCCAGATAAAGAAACTAAGAAACTTAATTATGTGAAAAAAATCAAGCTAAGATCACATGGCTAAAATTGACGGAGCCCAGAGAGACCAACTCCAGATCCTAAGCTGCTAAGAACTACTCTACTATGCAACATCTTTAAGAAATTAAATACAAAGAAAAAAAATACATGAGTAACCATGTTATATGACAGATATAACTTAAAATAAAATCTTAGAATATTAGCAGATCTCATTTTTCACTGCAACGTGTTCCTAGAAACATATCACAAAAGGGAATATATTATAATTACAATACTCCTTGTATGTTACATGACTGTTATACGACAATACTGACGCTGCTCTAAATTTCAGAATCAAGCCATAAATGATAAAGGATCCACAGAGCAGAGATATACGAAATTGTTATAATGACAAAGTACTTAAGCATATATTAAATTTTTTAAGGGGCACAGATTAGATCACTCAATGATTATCCAAGGGATACTTAATGTACAATAAAGAGTGTAAACATCACATAAAGAACCTAAAGAGATAACCTTAGGGCACAGAATATTTCAGTCATTATCCCTCAGCCTAGTGCAGAGTAGGTAGTCAATGATATTTATTAAACTGAACAGAAACACTGAATTAGAACTAGGATAAACATTAAACCTCTGAAAATCTTATTTCCCTTTTCGAATTTATAAGGGCTTTGGAAAGAACAATTTGGATGGTCAAATATTTTTGTTTGCCCTTTTAATGCTATACAAAGAAAGTGAGCTGCCACTTTTTTCTCTGGATAAACGTTCAAATAACAGGCAGAGGTATCCAAAATAATTTATCTAGACCCCAAGCTATACCAATAATATTAAGTAGATATCCGTCATGTCTGTGGTTGATGATCACTGTACTTTTACCCTGAAAACCATTCCTAAATGCTAGCACTAAATTAAACACTGATTTGCTTTGCCATCTTACCTTTTAGTTTACTGAGAACTAAAAGCTTCCCAGTGACAATCTCATAATTATCTTCTGATCCTGTGTACTAGAGCCTTCTTTACAGCTTTATGAATTCTTTACAGTGACTAAGGCCATTAGTATATACTTTTCAACGAGGATTTATGAAGCTGCCTACCATGTTCCAAGACCATATCCGAGCTTTCACATACGTGATGCCGTGAGTATAACTCCAAAAACAGGTATATTTACTGAAAGCCCTCCAGATAAATATATAAAGGCAAGGAGAATTGAGAGACTTAAGTACGCATCAGGGAGTAGTGATGAGGATTAGGTAAGAATCACTTATGTTCTAAATATTGTGCTTACTTGGATTTTACATTCCACAACTGGAGGCTTCCTTGTTCACTGCCAAGAAGTATTTTATTCAAGTAGGTACTCGGATGCAAAATTGCAGAAATTTTAAATACTGATTTATCAAAAGACAACTGCAGATATTCTTCTATGAAAGTAAAAGTTATAAACAATATGTAATTTTTTAATAAAATAGTTTAAAATATTTTTCATATACCCATATATTTAGCACTTAAAATCTACCATATCAAAGATTTATGTACTAATATAAATCAAAGACATATGCTAACCTATAAACATTCCCTGAGAAATTAAACAAATGTGATGAGGGTCAACTTGCAAATTTAACTTTGTCAAGAATTTTCTAAAAGTTCTAATATCAATACTGTTTAAAATTTCACTCAATGACAAATTGGTTTACAGGAATGAAAACAAGGGTTCAAAAAAAAAAAAATGACGCTAGGGATCAGACTTAGTATTTTTATAATTTGATCAAGAGGCAGCAAATGTTCCAAGTGAAGCACATGCACTGAGCTGAGCTATTCTAGGGAGTGAAGGACCAAATATCTAGAGAGCTTGACTGGCTCCTCAAACATGTAAAAAGTCAGAGGCAAACTTCAGTGAAAGGAGCAGTGCTTCTCACATTTCCACAGGAGAACCTCTAGCAGAGGAGAAGAACTTATAACCCTGTGGAGCAGAAAATGGCACAGCCAGCTGTCTCTCGCTGCAAGATCAAAACATTTTTTGAAATGCCATGTATGTTTAAAATTCCTATGTGTGAATTTTCTTTTCTACTTCACAGTTCATCCACGATGAAAACAATTTTTCACTAAATTTCCTAATAAATTTGAATATCAGAGAAGGTACATTTCTTTTACTCTTTAGTTTCACATACTATCTGGCTGCTACACACTCACAGGCGTATGTGTACCCCAGTTTAAGGAGAATAGATTAACAGGTGAGAATTACACAAATTTTACTTAAATACTATTTTAAAAGATTCTTGCCTCTGTTCGTAACTAACAGTTTTACTTAAGATCACTACAAACAGCTCCCTGAAGACACTGTGCTGCAGCAACAGCAACAAAAAGCTGGACATAAGGATCAACAGAAAGCCTACTGAACTCTAAGAATCAGGTTCTCTAATTTTATAAAAGGCCTTTTAACATCCATCTGCACAGGTACTACTTTTGGAATTCTGTTCCCTCCATCTGAGCAAAGACAAAACAAACAGTGACTAATCTGAACAAGAACATGGAATGACTCCCAGGAGGGCAATCTCTCTAGGATTTTTACTAAAAATAAACACATTACATCAAAAAATGAGTTAATCAAGAGGTAACAAAGGCTAAAAATGTAAAAGATTAAAAAACTTAAAAGCTTTAATTCATGACAGACCCCACAGTCTTTTACATGAAGAAAGCTGGGGATATTCTGGTGATAAGTTCCTAACCTTTGAAGATAACATGGTCCTATAAACATAGCTCAGTAACACTGTTTAAGAATATCACAGTTAAAGGACACTGACTCATATTCTTAGAAAAAGGATGTATATTTTCCTTCAGATTACTGGATCTTCAAGTTTACTATTATAATTTCACTTACTGAAAGTTGAAAATACAAACCAAGTATTACTCAGATGTGAACATACACCAAAATTCACCCCACAGAGAAAATAATATAACATGTCATTAAACTTGGAGAACTGCTGTACTAATACTGAACCAGTATTAGTTCAGAAAAACACATTAAGCAGGTTATAAACAGTTAGCTCAACTAGCTGACTAAAATTATTGATACTTACCCATTTTTTACTTAGAACCTTTTTCTTTACATGTATTAAAGATTCTTAAAATCTTTTTTACTGCTTTACTCCTCTGATATAGAAGTTATGCTTACATAGATACTTAATTTTAGTTACACACATACTACCCCAAGATAAAGCAATAAATTGGTTCTTACCTTCTGAATATATGTGCCAAATAATAAGAATACTGTCAGTATCAACAGAAATAACGTGATCCCCAAAGGGTTGCAAAAGATGGATTTCTGCCTTATGACCCTTAAAGGTATGCACTACCTACAATGTCAAAGTTCAAAGGAATTTCATATTATTATTCATTCATCATGTATTATTATTCATATTATCCAAAAAACAGGCTAATCCTGAAGATGCTCATGTTAAGAAATGTGGTCCAACTTTTGATTACCCAAGGTTAGATTAACAAATAGCAAGGAATCAGGCATTTTTACCTGCTCCCCCAGCCAGTCCAATAAGGAAACATGAACTAGGAACACAGAAATGAGATCTCTGAGGCTCAGCTTCTCAACTGAGCTTAGGAAGCATGCACACAGCTGGGTCCCTCACCCCATCCAATCAGCACAACTCCATGCTGATGGTATGTTCTAGAAGGCTGACCTCTACAGCCATCACCAGCTGGCTTCCACATGAGACAAGGGAGAGAGATATAGGATACTCCTTCCATATAGCTTTCTGTCTTGACACAGATATTCTTACCCTTACAGCAGCAGCTACATCCTCAATAACTACAGTCCCTTCCCCCATGGTTTCAGTTCCCACCAGGCTCCAGAAACACTATTTCTTCTCCTTGTCCCTTTGGCCCTAGGGATGGTAACCGCTTCCTACAGTTGATAGTCTCTGATACCTTTCTACCCCTACTTTCTATGTTTATCTCTCAGGGAAAACTACAAACTGCAATATTTTGCAAAAAAAAAAAAGACACTTTTCCTGACTCTCTAAAAATCAAAAAGACTCCCATTAAAGAACTTTATAGGTAAGTTGCCTTCCTCTGCCGTAGGTAGTGATGATGGAAAATGCTGGGAACAAACATCATCAGTCCAAGTTAAACTTTGAAAAGCACAGTGATTCTATCACTTGGCTATCTAGGCATCCCCATGGCCACTTTCCCTTTTCATTCTGGACCACTAGAGCCAGGTCGCCTCTCAAGTCAGCTGTTCCAGGACAAACTTAGAAATGAATGAGTAGATTAAGACAAGAAAAGATCCTTCCTTAGTAGAGAAAACAGAGAATCTAGCTTTCTCTATATAGGCAACAAGCACTTAGTTCTTAGAAAACGAGTCATGGGCTGTGTTGTTCATAATGAAAAAGTCAATCCACATAAAGCAGTAGTGCAAATACGAATCTCTTAGGAAAACATTTTCAAACTACTCTTAACTAAATCCTACCCTAACCAAATAAACAAAGTAGAAAACTCCAGAGACAGGACGTGGCTGGTCACAAAAATGTTTTACGAGCTGTGCAAATAATTCTAACACTGATCCTTGGCAAAGAAAACTGAACTAAAGCACCAGTTTTAACTAATTTTGAGAATTTGATGAAATCAACTTTCTCTTCCTCCAGAAAAGTGAATATACATTAAAAAAAAAAAAATGTCCAGAGTGTCCCAGATGAAGAATAACAACATTAAAGTTCCCTCAACTACCATGACAATCAACTACTGACCGCAAAAGACAAACAAATTAAAATAGTTCAGTGATACAAACCTCTTTATTACGGGCAAAGGCAGAGAAAACATTTCCATAAGCAGCAAAGACTAGCCTCCCATCAGCTGCCATACAACAGATATCCTGTGGAAGGGAGTTACCTAGGAAAAAGGAAATATAAGAAGTAAGGATTTTTAAGATCTTGGAACAAATAGAAACCTCAAGTATATGTATAACATTTTTCCTGACTATAATTTAAAAATATGTATGTATGAGAATCAGAGTATAAAATTTAGACTTCAATGTTATTTTAGACATCTAATAGTAACTATCACACTAAAAATATGACATCACCTTGACCTTCCCTAGAGAAGTGATGTCTGGTATTTGCAGACATAAAAACATAATCCTAAAGAAATGAGAAGAAGCTTTTGAGGTTATTTGGAAAAAAAAAAAATCCTCACTAAATACACAAAACTCTGGCAGATGGTCACCTAGCCTTCATGTGAATGCCTTCAGGAACATCAAGTTCCTAATAACTGCAGGAAAATTTTAAAAGTAAATCAAAACCTAGAACTCTAACTCTACCCTTTAGAGTAACCTAAAAAAACCTCCATATAATATTCTACATGCTGACCTTTCAAGTGAATAATATGGTTTCCACTCAGTCTTCTCCAAGATAAATATGCCTATCACCTCTAGCCATTTCTTATGGTAGGATTTCTTGATTCCTCTCTCACTGCCATGGTCACACTGGCCTTTTCTTTTTATTTCCTATTTTGGGGGCAGGAGGCTTAAAATATACAGAATCGCTTTAAGTATCTTTCATGCTGATATTCTGCTTTGGGATTTCATTTCCAAAATACTATTTTTATTGGTTTACCATTCGCTTTAGTATTTGACTTAGGTTTTAGTGCCCTTCTACTGTCTTCCATAATTTTAAAAATGTAAGTTTATCAGACATGTACACTGGATTCTTTATAGCTCTGTTTCTCTTACAAAGATCATATTTGATGGTGAAACTAAAATCTCTCAGCCCTGGCAAGCTCTTTATTCTATTAAAGAGTTTTCAAAAAAAAAAAAAAAATTCCTTCCATTGGAAAAATAATATCAAAATGCGGAAAAAGGGAAAACTCTTTCTTACAATAGAATGATAGAATCAGAAAATCACTCTGATAATCATCCTACTAATAACTGATTCAGGCAAGAATCATCACTAAATGATAAACCTAGCAGTAGTTGAAACTTTGTAGAGTAAAAGGACACTTACATGGTCTCAATGTACCTTACCACTTATTACATTTATTAGTTACAAAGGGTAAAACTTTAAAATGGAGCTGCCTGATAAATGTCACCTTAACCAAATGATCAAAGTTTTCACTGCCAGGAATAAGACTAACCAATAGCATGTGCCTCCTGATATGGTTCATTGAGACTTCAGCATCATTTCTGTTATTATTGCCATACTGCATAACCTGAATCTAATCATCAGGAAGCATTAGAAAAAGTCAAATTGAAGAATATTCTAAAAAAGAACTAGCCTATACTCTTCAAAAAATAAATGTTGTAAAACACAAAGAAAGTCTGATGAATTAGTCTAGATTAAAGAAGACCAAAGAGACATGACAACTGAAGGCAACACATGATCCTGTCTTGGACTTTTTGTTGTTGTTGTTATGTAAATTTACTATAAATACACGCTGGAGTCCTTGTTCTGCAAGTCTTAAATTATGTCAAAATTATAAAAAATTTTAAAATACTAAACATGCACAAATTCAGGATAAAGTCTATACTTACTTACTGCAACCAGACTAAGTTTCTGAACCTGTCTTAAAAAAAAAAGAAATAATTAAGTTTTTACTAACAAAAACAACTATAATAATCTAACATTTGAAGATTAAAATCTAACCTCATACATAAATTTGCTATTCTGTCCTTCCTTAAAAAGACACTTAACTGACCCTAATTTTCATTATTAGGAAAGCTTATATTTTCTACTATTTCATCAGATGGAAGGGTAGGTGTCACACATAGTTTTCTATATGGGTCATGTAGTAAATATTTTAACGCTTTGCATGCTGTGTGGTTTTTGTTGCAATTACTCAACTGATAATGTACCACGAAAGCAGCCATATATGACACAAAAACAAACGTGCATGGCTGTTTTCCAATACATTTGACTTATGGATATAGACTATAATTTTCAAAGTTTTCATATGCCATGAAATATTATTCTTCTCCGGATTATTTCCCAATCATTTAAAAACGTCAAAACCATTCATCTCAGAAGCACAGAGCTCAGAGGGGTATAAGGAGAAATTCATACCCTAGAGATGTGTAAGACTGAAAGAGCCCTTGAAGATGAATTAAATAATCTGTTTCTTAATCAAGAGTAGATGGATGTGTCTCCATCCCATGTCAAAATGTGATTATACTGCATCCTACCACTATGCAAATTTTACTTGCAGATTATGCTATATTAGAATAAACACAAACATACACAGAAAAATAAATAAATAAAAACGTCATGGGTCATACAAAAATAAACTGTTGGCAGAACTGGCTTGCAGGCTGCAGTTTGTGAACCCCAATTTATGGTTACTGATCCAGGTACGTGACTTTGAGAAAGTTACTTTGAGAAAGTTACTAAGGGGAAGTTTAGGGAAATTAGCTTGCTATCAAATGTGGACTGTCCCCTACAACATAATTAATCGCACCCCCTCCAGTTATCCCAATGTTTTTTAGCCTGTATTTCTAACCCAGCTCTTGTCGCGCATTGCACAAAATTGCTTGCAAGTCTTTCTAATGAAGAAGGTGGTGGCGCCAGGGAGTTTTTAAAATCACATTTACATCTTCAAGAGAACTTCAACAAATATTTACAGAACAAATACATTGCTATTGAACTGAAATGTTCTCTAGTACCTCCCCCTAGACAGACTGCCTCCGAAACTCTTCCCAAGCAGACTTCAAGGGCTAAATCAACACGTGGATGTAATACGGTGGCGAAAGCCCTTGGTAGGTGACGGAGGAGAGCGGGATTGCCACAGAAAGAGTTGGGGGCCGGGGAGGGTGATTCCCGGGAAGCGAGCGAAAGAAGTCACTCACGTCATACGTGTGGAAGCTTTTGCCCACGCACGTCGTCACACAGAATCGGCGCTTCAGCGCACTGAACCGCACCACGTGTGGAATGTCGTTGCTGAAAAGCCCCAAAGCCCGGAACCCCGCGAAAAGGGCGCTGGCAGTGCGGTCTCCTGCGCTCCGCTCCATCGCTGCCGCGGTGGGGTTTCCTCTGGGCTCCAGTCCCGGTGGAAACCGCGCACCCCCGCCCTCTGCGCGTCTCGTGGCACAATCCTTTGCCGGGTTCCCAAGCGCTTCCGGTCCCCGCTGCCAATCGCGTGAGCGGAGACTGTCTTCAGTGCATTTGAAAAAGAGCTCCCTGCGGAGCTCGAAAGGGAGGCGCGACTTCAGTTCCGCCGTCCACAGTCTTCAGCAGTTTAACGGTGCTCCCAGCTCTCCCGGGCCTGGAAGACACTCGAGTCACTTTTCAGCGGGACCTTTGGGGAGGAGAAAGACTGCGGAAGCAAGTACGAGGGCCAGGAGGGTGAAGGGGAAACCGAAGTGTTAACTCAGATCGAGTCAGGTTAAACGTGTGATTTTGAAAACGTGTGAAACGATGAGACTGTCAAGAAAATTTGAACACTGAGTGGATATTTGATGATATTAAGACATTAGACATTATTGTTTAAATATGTGATAGTAGTATTGTGATTATGTTTTTAAAGGTCCTTATCTTTTGGAAATATGTATTTATGGATGAAATTATGTATCTCGAGATTTGTTTTCAAAATAATTGGGAATGAGGTGCATGGTTTAGATGACATAAGATTGGTAATTATTTAATCTGGGGAATGAGTATGTGAGAGTTCATAAGCAGGAAGTTCTGCTTCCTTTTAAAATCAAAATTTCCCATAATAAAAATATTTTTGTTTGCTTTTTACTGAGTTTGTTTAAAGTAAAATATAAATTGGAATATTAATGGATTATTAATTTTTACCTGTGAGTCATGGAAATATGTACAAATGTTTTTAACTACTAGATAAACATTAAGAGTTCTCTAAATTTTGTGTAATGCACATATTACTTTTATAATCACAAAGACTTCTGTCTATATTGACAGTTTGGGGAGAAAATTGAAAAAGTCTCCTGTTCAGGACTTTGCAGTTCACAAAGCCTTTGATAACACCCATTATCTTAATATAATCTTCAAATTAAGACTGTGAGGTGTTTAGGGCAAAAATTATATTGTTGTTTTACAAATGAGGAAATTGATTCATTGGGATTAAATGATTTGTTCAGTTCCAAGATTATTTAGTGCCAAAATCCAGACTAGCACAAGGTTTAGAAAAGGATTAGGAGAGATCACTGAGGGGCGGCTGGAGGGTGGGAGAAATCATTCAGCAATCTGATTTTCAAGATCACATGATGGGCCACATGATGGGTGTGTGTTCGCATTAGATAAGAAACCTGAGGTTCCCAGAGATTACCTGACTTGTCCAGGGTCACTTAATTAACGGTAGTGTAGCAATTTGAATGTAGGCCTATCTGACAATTAGATTTATGTTCTTTGACCTACATCTGGACAATAATACAAAATTTTAAAAATTAGAACTGTCATGGAAAATCTAGTCATATGGTAGCAGTAGACGTGCATGTTAGCTGTTTTGCTGTGATCTTTTAAAGGGACCATGTTATGGGCTGATTGTGAGTTTTCCAGTTTTAGCAGTTGGTCAGAGTACATTTCTCCCCATCAGTTGCCTCCCTGAGTTTCTTGCTATTTAGCTGCCAGCAAAGTGTTTGAATGTGTAGTGGGAGAGAAGGACCTAGCCACTGCTCTTTTTACTTAGAGATGCCCCTAAGGATGGTAGTCCCAAGTTAGAATAAAAGAAAAGGTAGGGAATTCCCTGGCAGTCCAGTGGTTAGGACTCCAGGCTTCCACTGCAGGGGGCCCGAGTTTGATACCTGGTAGGGGAACTAAGATCCTGCAAGCCACGTGGTGGATGTAGTCGATCATTGACAAATGATCATTTTCAATTTGATTCAATGCATTGGGACTTCAGGATATTCAGGTAAATTAAAAGTATAGCTGTCGTGTTGTCATATCTAACTTTTTAAAAAGGGTTAAATATGACTTTTCTGATTAGTTTATATAATAAAGGCTATTTCTTTTTTGTTACTGGTATTGTGATTACCAGCCTCCAAGATGTCCTCAATGAATCTTACCTCCTGGTATTCACGCCCTTGTGTAGTTCCCTCTCACACTGAATAGGGTTGACCTGTAACAGGGCTAGGTCATAAAAAACATTGAAGCTTTTGACTTGCTCCTTCTTGGGTCATTTGCTCTGCAGCAACTCAACAGCCATATTGGGAAGATGCTCAAGCAGTCCTATGGAGTGTTTCACATGACAAGGAACTGAGGGCCTCCTGCCAGCCACCAGCACTACCTTGCTAGACATGTGAGTAAAGCATCTTCTCCATCCCCAGGAAAGCCTTCAGATGACTGCAGCCATGCAGACATCTTGACTACAACTTGATGAAAGACTCTAAGCCAGAATCACTCTCTTAAGCCACTCCTGAATTCCTGAGTCTCAACTGTTTCACATAATAAATGTTAATTGCTGTTTTAGGCCACTAAATTTGGGGGTAATTTGTTACACATTAATATATAACCAGTATATTTATACTTACCTTGCTAATCAAATTTAGAAATGCGTATAGTTCATTTCATCATATTGGCAGAAGCATGTCAGAAACCCAAGGAGGTTTCAAGATATTGCTTGTCCGCCCCCTTATTTCATAGATGAATGAACTACTAAGGACTACAACTGTGAAATTAGGTGATAAAAGAGCAGGCACCATATTATCAGTACTCCTTATTCTCAATCTAAGACTTTCTACCTTGGGGAGTTGTTCATTCTGGCTGCCCCAATTTTTCCTCTGCTGGTGGAAAATGTACACAAACATGTCTGTTGCTGGTTGAGCAGAACCACTAAAATACACGTTGCTCTGAGATGTTGTTAACCAGGGTAGAAATAAGAGATTTGCTGAATATGTCAGATCTATTTGTTCTACAGGTAAGCATGTACAATTCACTAAAATCTTGTAATGGCAATTCTGATCTAGAGTTTGGAGACTATAGGAAATGTTTGTTTTAGTCACCTTCCTTGAGAAATGTCACTTACATGTGGCAGCATAGAGAAACGTCTTTAGCAACAAACTGACACGCAGGCTCAGCGGCCATGGCTCACGGGCCCAGCCACTCCATGGCATGTGGGATCTTCCCGGACCGGGGCACGAACCCGTGTGCCCTGCATCGGCAGGCGGACTCTCAACCACTGCGCCACCAGGGAAGCCCTGAATCAGTTCTTTGATAGTGCCTATGGTAGCACTTAGCCTGAAAGAAGAGTCAGTTCTCTGGAAAGAGTATGCTTAGGATTTGCCATCAGTATAAGCATCCACATAACATTATCCTCTTCCATAGTCAGGCTGGAGCAGTTCTCTTTATTTTAAATATCCTTTTACTTCTTTTTTCAGTCATAGTGGGAACTCAAAGCTGAAGTTCTCCATAGCCATGAGCTAGGATTAGAGGACACATGGGCTATCAGCATCAGATGACAATATTGTAAAAATAACCTTCAATGTTCTGCTATTCTCTTGAGGACTTTTCTGACCCAAGTGCCAGAAATCCTGGCCCCACAATGATTTGCAAAATGTTACCTCCCCAAACGACATTGCCTTTCATGTAACAGCTTTTCCTAAATAATCCATGAAGTCTTTCCCCTGAATAGAATATCTGGTATGAGACTAGACCCATGTAGGCCCACTGACAGGCCACTGTCTTTCTTTTATCCTCATTTAAAAAAATATCCTATGCTACATTGATAGTAATAGAGACTTTTCTTCTCCATTCATTATCAGACCTTCCTGACACTAAGAGACTAAGAGAAATGGAAAAAAAAAAAAAAAAGAAAGAAAAGGAAAGAACAAATGGAAGAAATTAACCAGCAGTTACCGTAGAAGTTCTTAACTTGCAATGGATCTTCATGATGTAATTCTCTAGAGGGCAGTGTGAGCATGGTTTGTTGTCAATATGATTTGAGCAGATTTTAGGTACATAATAAACACAAAATGAGGATATTATGATTAGAGGTATCCACCAACCTGGAAAATTGATAAGAAGAATTGTGAGTGCATAATTCCCCATGCTTATCTTATTGGTACAGAATCAGCATCCACCAGTGCAAAAATGGTCTCCCCAGAAGCAATACCCTGCCAATCAAAGACCTCTCCAAAACTAGAAATTTGAAAGGAATAATGGATTCTTGTGGTTCTCTTTCTTACCTTTTTAAATTTACCCTGCTATAAATCTCAAAAGGCCATATAAAACTATATTCATGGGTCAGTTTAGAATTCTAAATAACTGAATACATGGCTGAATGTCTGACTAAATTATTGTCGCTGGTGGCGGTCAGTATGTGAAAGGATCACTGAGGCCCTACCACCCAGTATTCAGATTCAGAAGGAGAGGGGTGGACTACAGGTATCTGCATTTAACAAGCTTCCCAAGTGATTCTGATACCAGTAGTCCACAGGCCACTTTGAAACCTACTGACTGTTGAGGAAATGGCTGGTGAGAAAACAGTGATGCTGTTGGATACTGGCAATGCATGAGATCATGGAATGTGTGCTTCCAGCACTTGTTATCAAGGCTTCAAACTCTCTGGCACCAGTTGAGAAAGGGCTTTGCTGAAATTACATGGTCTTGCATGATGGAAAACCTCAGTCATATATGGTCCTGAATCTCACTACATTCACCCTGAATTCTTCAAGGAAGTTCCAGGGAGAGGAATAACTGAATCTCATTAAGAATTATTTGCAGCCCTTTAAGAATATTGAGACTATTATTCTACTCTTCTAGAGACTAAAGTTTATTTTCTAGAGAAGTGAACCCTAAGTAATACAGATTTGGACAGCAGGCACAGAAGGACGTTGCAGCTGAGACTGGCAGATGAAGTGAACATCACATACTGACCAGTGGGTCTCCCAATTTCTTCCACCCATGCTCCCAGAAAGCCAACCTTCAAGCCTGTATACACCTAGAAAATTGCAGGAAAACTGAACAGTTCCAAAGAAAAGACCTACAGATGCTTCCATTTGGTGATCTCATGCTGAAAATGCCTGTCACCTAAATAACCTACATTTTATTCAGGAAGTATTTATACAACATCTAATGAATGCCAGGCACTTCTAGATGCTTCTGATATCACCATAATCATATCAGATATACAAGACTTGTTTCAGGCATACAGATAATCAAAACATACAAAAACCTGTCCTCATGAAGTTCATCTTCTATGAAAGAGAGATAGACAATAAAGAAGAAGTAAATAATAACTTTGAAGGATGTTGATAAGTGTTCTGGGGGAAAAAAAGCATAGAGAGGGATAGATAGTGTCAGAGTTACAATTTTAAAGACTTTGCCAGGTAAATTCTCATAGAAAAGGTAATGTTTGAACAATATATTGGATAAAATATATTTTTTGTATCCTATATACATTATGAGTATGTAGGATACAAAAAATATATTAAACTTATATAACTAAATATTGACAATATTATTTAATACTTACATAGCATATGTATTTTCAAATAATGTTAATAAAACAAATGTCCATGTAATCACCATTCACATAAAGTAATTAAACATTGATAGTAACTTAGAAGTTTCCCAAGTAACTTTTCAACATTACATACCCAATTCTCCCTAATCATAAATAATCGTTACTAATTCTGTGATAATCATTCTTTTGCTTTTTAATTTATTCATATACCATAATTTATTTAATCAGGTCTTATTGTACAACATTTAGCTATTTATAATTTTTTACTATTACAAATTGGATCCCTGGATTGTAGTTCTGGTTAAGCTACTGTTTCTCTGGGTAACTATTACTTTCCAATTTTCCTGTGAATCAGATGCTTGCCTGCCACACATCAAGAAATTAGCAAAAAAGCAATAAATTAACAAATGTATGAGTGTGTGAATGAGTAATAATGAGTAAAACAGGTTATATTCTCAAATATGTCACACGATGTCTAGTCCTTAAGAAAAAAAGCAAAACAAGAGAGGACAGCTCTTCCAAAAAGCTTGGATGGAGAGGCTAAGGTAAAAAATCAGAACACTATAGAAGAGGTTATCTTTTAACATAAAGCTTTTATCAAAATATTTCAAAAATAAGAAATTGACTTTCCTAAGAAAACTCTTGTTTTGCCCCTACCCATCCTCCTTCATTCCCCTCATACCCTTTATTTCTCTATTGGTTGGAAATGTTCAGGTTGGACACACAACAAAATAAGCAAACTGGAAAACAAAGTGATCTGCCTAGTCTATGGGTGGAAAAAAGAGTGGGAGCAATATGGGATTATGTATAGAGCTAAAGGAAAAGTTAGAGAATGGTGCTTCAAAAAGGACAGCAGCCAGACCAGTTCCTGTTTTTTATTTTTAAATTTTCCTTTCTGTATTTATTTTTGCTATCCTTGCCCCTGCCATCTTGAGTCTACTCCTTTGGGATCAGGGAAGGAAGAGGATGTGAAGAAAATATCCCATTTAGATGGTACTCTTGGTAGTACTTTCTTGACTGTGAAATGTCCTCTGTCTCATGCAGCTTGACCAACTCTTGATCCCTTTCAAGAGCCCAGTAATTACAGGCTATTCTGACTAATCTCCCTCCCTCAGATTTCTCCTAATGAGAGGTAGGCATTATTTTCTATGCACTCTGCTTTATCTGGAAAGATACATAAGAGGATCTTCCAAGAACTGTCTTATATTTCATTTAGGTGGGCATGGATTTGAGCCTACAAGATTATGCAATTCAGCAAACTTGGAGTAAGTCGTCAATTTCACATGCTTGTACATAACCCTAGTCTCTATAATTGTTTTGTTTTGTTTTTGGAGCCACATACTTAGCTTGAGAATTGGAAGTGTTGGGAAACGCACCTCCCTCCTTGGTGAGATTGGTGAGAAAACCATAGCTCTCTCTACATCTACAGATTCTCTTCAAAGAACCCTCTAATTACTATCTAGCTTTCTCTTACTTTGGCTGTGATCCAGTTATAGTCACTAGATCAGGCTGGCAATATCTTAAGCAAGTCCTAAATGAATGTCTTGCGAGTTTTCTTTAGAAGGTTCATGGGCAGAGGAGAGTTATTTATCATTTATTGTTCTCAGCTTTGAGACTATAGAAAAAGTTTCACCCTGTAGTAGATCGTTTCCAAAAATGATCATGACATTATTGCCCATCCCACATGCCTGTAATACAGTGTGATCTTGACATTACTACCATAGAGTCTTGAGATCTCTATCTTCTCCTCTTGAACCTGGGTGGATCTTTGACTGCTTCAAACAATAAAGTATGGTAAGCATGCTACTATGTGACTCTCAAGACTAGATCATATGGGATTGACATATATACACTAATATGTATAAAATAGACAACAATAAGAACATGCTGTATAAAAAATTAAATAAAATTCAAATCAAAATAAATAAATAAATATTACAAAACAAACAAAAAAAGACTAGATCATAAAAATCCCTGGCATTGCCACCTTGCTCTCTGGGAATGCTCACTCTTGGAGTCAGCCTCCATTCAGAGAAAAAGCCCAACATAGTTCATGCGGAGAAACCACATAGAGAGGCCATGTGCAGTATTTCAGCCTGTCACCCAGCTGTGGTCTCAGCTGACAGCCAGCATGAACCATCAGGCATGAGAGCATGGGCTAGAATGTTTCAGCTCATAGCTGTCGAGTCACTCCCAGATTTCAATTCTCTCAACTGACACTCCATCCCAGCTGTGCCCTTTCTGAATTCTAGACCCAGAGAATCCGTAGCACAATACAGTGTTTATTTTAGGTCACTAAGTTTTGAGTGGCTTGTTTTACAGCAATAGTAACTTGAACACATTAAATACCTTGTTATAATAGTTATGCGATTACTTAAGCTCTTTTCTCTGCATAGTGTCCTCAAAGCTCCCCTCTGGATAGTGTCCTCAAAGCTCCCCTCTGTATAGCAAACATTCTCCCTTTTATTACTGGCCCAGTTCAAGTTCTGCCTCCTCTGCAAACCCTTCTCTGACTTTTTCAGTCCATGAGGAACTCTCTTTTCTCTGAATTCCTAAGTATCACTTCACTTAGTGCTTGTTTTCTGTGGTAGACACATACTTCTTTTCATTCTTAATTAACAGAATCCCCACTATGTTCACATAGCAGAGGGCCTCATGGTTCACTAAGGGTTAATCCCCTCCCCTGAGTAGGTGAATATTAATTAGTCTAATATAATTATGGTAATTAATATTTTTCTCGCCAGAGATTAGTTTAAGCAAAGGCTTGAGACCTAATTCTGGCCAATTAGATTTTAAGGGAAGTCTTTTGGGAGGTTTTGGGAAAAGGTCTGTCTGTTTAAACAAAAAGGTGGGGGGGACATAGTTGAAAATGGCTTTCTTCTGCTTAAAGTTATTGCATCTGCATATAAAACCTAAAAATTCTGCAATCACCTTACAACCATGGGGAGAAAATCCTGAGGAAAAGGCAACATGATGAGAAAACAGAGCAGAAAGACAAAAAGAATCTGAGTCTTTGATGATATATTTGAACTATTAAGTTACCAAACCCTGAAACCATCTTTTCTCATTATATGACATAGTACATTTTTCTCATTATTTAAGCCAGCTGAATGGAGGTCCTCTATTACACACAGAGATGGATTCTGTTTTCTGCTGAAAGTTCTAGAGTACTCAATTAAATGTGGCTTAAACAATAAAGCTATTTATTATCTCATGTTTCAAGGAATTTAGAGGTAGTATGGACCCAGAGTTGGTTCACTAACTCAACAATATCATCACAGACCAAGATACTTTCCAACTTTATACTTTGCCATTGTCAGTAAGTCAGTGATAATCTTCACTTCATGGTCACAAGGTGGATGTAGTCATTGTAAGCACAATATGCAGAAACAAAATATCCAGTTAAGAAGAATAAGGCAGAGACCTTCAAGATGGCAGAGGAGTAAGACGCGGAGATCACCTTCCTCCCCACAAATACATCAAAAATACATCTACATGTGGAACAACTCCTACAGAACACCTACTGAACGCTGGCAGAAGACCTCAGACTTCCCAAAAGACAAGAAACTCCCCATGTACCTCGGTAGGGCAAAAGGAAAAACAAAAAACACAGAAGAATAGGGATGGGACCTCCACTTCTGGAGGGAGCTGTGGAGGAGGAAAAGTTTCCCCACACTAGGAAGCCCCTTCACTGGTGGAGACAGGGGTGGCGGGGGAGGGGGGAGGAAGCTTCGGAGCTACGGAGGAGAGCTCAGCAACAGGGGTGCGGAGGGCAAAGTGGAGAGATTCCCGCACAGAGGATCGGTGCCGACCGGCACTCACCAGCCCGAGAGGCTTGTCTGCTCACCCTCCGGGGCGGCGGGGCTGCGAGCTGAGGCTCGGGCTTCGGAGGTTAGATCCCAGGGAGAGGACTGGGGTTGGCTGCATGAACACAGCCTGAAGGGGGCTAGTGCGCCACAGCTAGACGGGAGGGAGTCCAGGAAAAGTCTGGAGCTGCTTAAGAGGCAAGAAACAATTGTTTTGGGGTGTGCGAGGAAAGGAGTTTCAGAGCACTGCCTAAATGAGCTCCAGAGATGGGTGTGAGCCGCGGCTATCAGCAAGGACACTAGAGACAGGCATGAAACGCTAAGGCTGCTGCTGCGGCCATCAAGAAGCCTGTGTGCAAGCACAGGTCACTATCCACACCTCCCCTCCAGGGAGCCTGTGCAGCCCGCCACAGCCAGAGTCCTGTGATCCAGAGACAACTTCCCTGGGAGAACGCACGGTGCGCCTCAGGCTGGTGCAACGTCACGCTGGCCTCTGCCGCCTTAGGCTCGCCCCATATCCGTACCCTTCCCTCCCCGCGGCCTGAGCGAGCCGAGCCCCCGAATCAGCGGCTCCTTTAACCCCATCCTGTCTGGGCAAAGAACAGACGCCAGAGGGCGACCTACACACAGAGGCAGGGCCAAATCCAAAGCTGAACCCCAGGAGCTCTGCGAACAAAGAAGAGAACGGGAAATCTCTCCGTACAGCCTCAGGAGCAGTACAATCAACTTGATGTATACCCTGCATCTGTGGAATACCTGAATAGACAATGAATCATCCCAAATTAAGGAGGTGGACTTTGGGAGCAACTGTAGACTTGGGGTTTGCTTTCTGCACCTGATTTGTTTCTGGTTTTATGTTCATCTTAGTTTAGTATTTAGAGCTTATTATCATTGATAGATTGGTTTATTGATTTGGTTGCTCTCTTTTTTTAAAATATATATCTTTTTTCCTTCCTTTTTCTCTTTTTGTGAGTGTGTATGTGTATGCTTCTTTGTGTGATTTTGTCTATATAGGTTTGTTTTAACCATTTGTCCTAGGGTTCCCTCTATCCATTTTTTTTTCTTTTTTTTAGTATAGTTTTTAGCACTTGTTATCATTGGTGGATTTGTTTAATGGTTTGGTTGCCCTCTTTCTTTATTTAATTACATTTTATTTATTTATTACTTTTTAATTTTAATAATTTTTTTTATTTTAAAATAACTTCATTTTATTTTATTTTTTTCTTTCTTGCTTTTTTTTCTCCCTTTTCTTCTGAGGTGTGGCTGACAGGATCTTGGTGCTCTGGCTGAGTGTCAGTCCTGAGCCTCTGAGGTGGAAGAGCTGAGTTTAGGACATTGGACCACCAGAGACTTCCCAGCCCCACATAATATCAATCAGCAAGAGCTCTCCCGGAGATCTCCATTTCAACGCTTAGATCCAGCTCCACTCAACGACCAAGAAGCTCCAGTGCTTGACACCCCATGCCAAACAACTAGCAAGACAGGAATACAACCCAACCCATTAGCAGAGAGGCTGCCTAAAATCATAAAAAGTGCACAGACTCCCCCAAACACACCACCAGACACAGTCCTACCTACCAGAAAGACAACATCCAGCCTCATCCACCAGAACACAGGCACCAGAACACAGGCACCAGTCCCCCCCACCAGGAAGCCTACACAACCCACTTAACCAACCTTACCCATTGTGGGCAGACACCAAAAACAATGGGAACTACAAACCTGCAGCCTGCTAAAAGGAGACCCCAAACACAGTAAGATAAGCAAAAAGAGAAGACAGAAATACACAGCAGATGAAGGAGAAAGGTAAAAACCCACCAGACCAAACAAATGAAGAGGAAATAGGCAGTCTAACTGAAAAAAAATTCAGAGTAATGATAGGAAAAATGATCCAACATCTTGGAAATAGAATGGAGAAAATACAAGAAATGTTTAACAAGGACCTAGAAGAACTAAAAAGCAAACAAACAATGATGAATGACACAATAAATGAAATTAAAAATTCTCTAGAAGGAATCAATAGCAGAATAACTGAGGCAGAAGAGCAGATAAGTGACCTGGAAGATAAAATAGCAGAAATAACTACTGCAGAGCAGAATAAAGAAAAAAGAATGAAAGGAATTGAGGACAGTCTCAGAGACCTCTTAGACAACATTAAACACACCAACATTCGAATTATAAGGGTCCCAGAAGAAGAAGAGAAAAAGAAAGGAACTGAGAAAATATTTGAAGAGATTATAGTTGAAAACTTCCCTAATATGGGAAAGGAAATAGTTAATCAAGTCCAGGAAGCACAGAGAGTCCCATACAGGATAAATCCAAGGAGAAACAGGCCAAGACACATAATAATCAAACTATCAAAATTAAATACAAAGAAAATATTAAAAGCAGCAAAGGAAAAGCAACAAAAAACGTAGAAGGGAATCCCCATAAGGTTAACAGCTGATCTTTCAGCAGAAACTCTGCAAGCCAGAAGGGACTGGCAGGACATATTTAAAGTGATGAAAGGGAAAAACCTACAACCAAGATTACTCTACCCAGCAAGGATCTCATTCAGATTGGACAGAGAAATTAAAACCTTCACAGACAAGCAAAATCTAAGAGAAATCAGCGCCACCAAACCAGCTTTACAACAAATGCTAAAGAAATTTCTCTAGGCAGGAAACACAACAGAAGGAAAAGACCTACAATAACAAACCCAAAACAATTAAGAAAATGGAAATAGGAACATACATATAGATAGTTACCTTAAATGTAAATAGATTAAGTGCTCCAACCAAAAGACATAGACTGGCTGAATGAATACAAAAACAAGACTAATATATATGCGATCTACAAGAGACCCACTTCAGACCTAGAACACATACAGATTGAAAGTGAGGGGGTAGAAAAAGATATTCCATGCAAATGGAAATCAAAAGAAAGCTGGAGTAGTAATTCTCATATCAGACAAAATAGACTTTAAAATAAAGACTATTACAAGAGACAAAGAAGGACACTATGTAACGATCAAGGGAACAAGCCAAGAAGAAAATATAAAAATTGTAAATACTTATGCACCCAACATAGGAGCACCTCAATACATAAGGCAAATGCCAACAGCCATAAAAGGGGAAATCGATGGTAACACAATAATAGTAGGGGACTTTAACACCCCACTTTCACCTATGGACAGATCATCCAAAATTAAAATAAATAAGGAAACACAAGCTTTAAATGACACATTAAACAAGATGGACTTAATTGATATTTATAGGATATTCCATCCAAAAACAACAGAATACACTTTCTTCTCAAGAGCTCATGGAACATTATCTAGGATAGATTATATCTTTTTTTTTTTATTGGAGTATAATTGCTTTACAATGTTGTGTTTCTGCTTTATAACAAAGTGAATCAGTTATACATATACAAGGATAGATTATATCTTGGGCCACAAATCAAGGCTTGGTAAATTTAAGAAAATTGAAATCATATCAAATATCTTTTCTGTTGACAATGCTATGAGACTAGATATCAATTACAGGAAAAAATCTGTAAAAAATACAAACACATGGAGACTAAACAAAATGCTACTAAATAACCAATAGATCACTGAAGAAATCAAAGAGGAAATCAAAAAATACCTAGAAACAAATGACAATGAAAATATTATGGCCCAAAACCTATGGAATAAAGCAAAAGCAGTTCTAAGAGGGAAGTTTATAGCAATACAATCCTACTTCAAGAAACAAGAAACATCTCAAATAAACAACCTAAACTTACACCGAAAGCAATTAGAGAAAGAAGAACAAAAAAACCCCAAAGTTAGCAGAAGGAAGGAAATCATAAAGATCAGAAGTAAATGAAAAAGAAATGAAGGAAATGATAGCAAAGGTCAATAAAACAAAGAGATCGTTCTTTGAGAAGGTAAACAAAATTGATAAACCATTAGCCAGACTTATCAAGAAAAAAAGGGAGAAGACTCACATCAATAGAATTAGATATGAAAAAGGAGAAGTAACAACTGACACTGCAGAAATACAAAGGATCATGAGAGATTACTACAAGCAACTTTATGCCAGTAAAATGGACAACCTTGAAGAAATGGACAAATTCTTAGAAAAGCATAACCTTCCAAGACTGAATCAGGAAGAAACAGAAAGTATAAACAGACCAATCACAAGCACTGAAATTGAAACTGTGATTAAAAATCTTCCAACAAACAAAAGCCCAGGACCAGATGGCTTCACAGGCAAATTCTATCAAACATTTACAGAAGAGCTAACACCTATCCTTCTCAAACTCTTCCAAAATATAGCAGAGGGAGGAACACTCCCAAACTCATTTTACGAGGCCACCATTACCCAGATAAAGATACCACAAAAAAAGAAAACTACAGGCCTATATCACTGATGAACACAGATGCAAAAATCCTCAACAAAATACTAGCAAACAGAATCCAACAGCACATTAAACGGATCATACACCATGAACAAGTGGGATTTATCCCAGGAATGCAAGGATTCTTCAATATACGCAAATCTATCAATGTGATTAACCATATTAACAAATTGAAGGAGAAAAACCATATGATCATCTCAATAGATGCAGAGAAAGCTTTTGACAAAATTCAACACCCATTTATGATAAAAACCCTGCAGAAAGTAGGCGTAGAGGGAACTTTCCTCAACATAATAAAGGCCGTATATGACAAGCCCACAGCCAACATCATCCTCAATGGCGAAAAACTGAAAGCATTTCCACTAAGGTCAGGAACAAGACAAGGTTGCCCACTCTCACCACTCTTATTCAACATAGTTTTGGAAGTTTTAGCCACAGCAATCAGAGAAGAAAAGGAAATAAAAGGAATCCAAATCGGAAAAAAAGAAGTAAAGCTGTCACTGTTTGCAGATGACATGATACTATACATAGAGAATCCTAAAGATGCTACCAGAAAACTACTAGAGCTAATCAATGAATTTGGTAAAGTAGCAGGATACAAAATTAATGCACAGAAACCTCTTGCATTCCGATACACTAATGATGAAAAATCTGAAAGAGAAATTAAGGAAACACTCCCATTTAATATTGCAACAAAAAGAATAAAATACCTAGGAATAAACCTACCTAAGGAGATAAAAGACCTGTATGCAGAAAATTATAAGATGCTGATGAAAGAAATTAAAGATGATACAAATAGATGGAGAGATATACCATGTTCTTGGATTGGAAGAATCAACATTGTTGAAACGACTATACTACCCAAACCAATCTACAGATTCAGTGCAATCCCTATCAAACTATCACTGGCATTTTTCATAGAACAAAAAATTGCACAATTTGTATGGAAACACTAAAGACCCCAAATAGCCAAAGCAATCTTGAGAAAGATAAATGGAGCTGGGGGAATCGGCTCCCTGACTTTAGACTATACTACAAAGGTACAGTAATCAAGACAGTATGGTACTGGCACAAAAACAGGAATATAGATCAATGGAACAGGATAGAAAGCCCAGAGATAAACCGATACACATATGGTCACCTTATCTTTGATAAAGGAGGCAAGAACATACAATGGAGAAAAGACAGCCTCTTCAATAAGTGATGCTGGGAAAACTGGACAGCTACATGTAAAAGAATGAAATTGGAACACTTCCCAACACCATACACAAAAATAAACTCCAAATGGATTAAAGACCTAAATGTAAGGCCATACACTCTAAAACTCTTAGAGGAAAACACAGGCAGAACGCTTTATGACATAAATCACAGCAGGATCCTTTTTGACCCATCTCATAGAGAAATGGAAATAAAAACAAAAATAAACAAATGGGACTTAATGAAACTTCAGAGCTTTTGCACAGCAAAGGAAACCATAAACAAGACCAAAAGACAACCCTCAGAATGGGAGAAAATATTTTCAAATGAAGCAACTGACAAAGGATTAATCTTCAAAATATACAAGCAGCTCTTGCAGCTCAATATCCAAAAAACAAACAACCCAATGCAAAAATCGGCAGAAGACCTAAACAGACATTTCTCCAAAGAAGATATACAGTTTGCCAACAAACACATGAAAAGATGCTCAACATCACGAATCATTAGAGAAATGCAAATGAAAACTACAATGAGGTATCACCTCAAACCAGTCAGAATGGCCATCATCAAAAAATCTACAAACAATAAATGCTGGAGAGGGTGTGGAGAAAAGGAAACCCTCTTGCACTGTTGGTGGGAATGTAAATTGATACAGCCACTATGGAGAACAGCATGGAGGTTCCTTAAAAAACTGAAAATAGAACTACCATATGACCCAGGAATCCCACTACTGGGTATATACTCTGAGAAAACCATAATTCAAAAAGAGTCATGTGGGCTTCCCTGGTGGTGCAGTGGTTGATAGTCCGCCTGCTGGTGCAGGGGACATGGGTTCGTGCCCTGGTCCGGGAGGATCCCACATGCCGCGGAGCGGCTGGGCCCGTGAGCCATGGCCGCTGAGCCTGCGCTTCCAGAGCCTGTGCTCCGCAACGGGAGAGGCCACAAC
>NW_006777583.1:894205-980656 GCF_000442215.2 Lipotes vexillifer | reverse complement strand
AAAAAAAAAAAAAAAAAAAAAAAAAAAAAAGATTCATGTACCGCAATGTTCATTGTAGCTCTATTTACAATAGCCAGGACATGGAAGCAACCTACGTGTCCATCAAGAGATAAATGGATAAAGAAGGTGTGGCACATATAAACAATGGAATATTACTCAGCCATAAGAAGAAACAAAACTGTGTTATCTGTAGTGAGGTGGATGGACCTAGAGTCTCTCATACAGAGTGAACTAAGTCAGAAAGAGGAAAACAAGTACTATATGCTAACATATATATATGGAATCTAAAAAAAAAAAAAAAAGGTTTTGAAGAACCTAAGGTCAGGACAGGAATAAAGATGCCTACGTAGAGAATAGACTTGAGGATAGGGAGGGGGAAGGGTAAGCTGGGATGAAGTGAGAGTGTGGCATTCACATATATACACTACCAAATGTAAAATAGATAGCTAGTGGGAAGCAGCCGCATAACCCAGGGAGATCACAGGGAGATCAGCTCGGGGCTTTGTGACCACCTAGATGGGTGGGATACGGAGGGTGGGAGGGAGATGCAAGAGGGAGGCAATTTGGGGATATATGTATACGTATAGCTGATTCACTTTATTATACAGCAGAAACTAACACAACATAAAGCAATTATACTCTAATAAAGATGTTAAAAAAATAAGTATAACTCCCCAGCATATGTGTTTAAAAAAAAAATCCACTTTTGTAGATCAGGGGTTGGCAAACTTGTGTAAAGGGCCAGTGAGTAAATATTTTAGATTTGCCATATGGTCTCTGTTGTATCTACTCATCTCAGTCATTGTAGCCAAGAGCAGCCACAGTAAAATGTAAATAAATGCGTATAACTGTGTTTCAATAAAACATTATTTATAGACAAGGAAGAAATAAAAATAAGAAGAAAAAGAATAAGGAAGGAAAGCTTTTCCAGAAGACCCACAGCAGACTTACCTCAGGTTCTTTTGACCAAAAGTACATTCTACACTCACTTTTTAGTGGCAGGGGAGGCTGAGAAAACAACTGTTCGGCATTTTTCAACATTGCTAGAGGGAGGTGGTCTGTGCCACCAGCTACAGCAGCAACCTTGAAGCATAAGTAGATCATTTCCTTGTACTCTGGCATATTCCAGTCCAAAGAGCCTAAAAATTTCCAACTTAGAGATGCTGTTCATAACAGGTAAACATGAAAGTCGAGTTCTTTATGTTTTTTACAGGACAAGATCTTAGCAGAAGAGTTCTTTGTTCTCTTTTTTCCTACTCTCTCCTCTCAGGAAATTAAAACTAAAATGACATATCATAATACTTTAACAACAATATTAATTTAAAATCCCACTAAACTTTCAATGTCTTGTTCTATCAAAAACTGTAATGAACATTAGTTGACTTTCCTTCCTGGTATCTCCCACCCCTCTTTTATGAACATGGCACCAATCAGAATTACAGGTTATTTGCAGAAATTATAATCGTAGAATTGACAACAATATCTAAAATCTTACAAGAACCCTCAGACCAAAAACCACTTCCAAAATCAGAGTTATAGTAAGAGACAGAAAAGAAATTGATAAAATTTGTAATTATTTAAGTCCAAATGTTTCTTAGGAAAACCAGATTATTTTTGTGGAAATTTGCAATATGATGTTTTATCAAATCAGATTCTTTGGAATAATTTATGATCAAGAGTGATCTCTCTTCCTCTGTGGGTGCAGAAGTGAAAGAGCTCCTTCATCTTTTTCTAAAACTCCTTTTGATAATATAAAAATTGCATTTTAAGGCCAGACTCTGAGATTTCATTGGTCAGCATTAGCAGCACAGAGATATTTTATATAGCTTAATTTCATTTGCAGAAATGAAGAGTTGAATATGATTTATCTTTTCCATTTTCTTCTTTCTAGTAAAAAAAAGTTACATTAATACTACCTGTGGAAAAATGAATAATGCTTTCCAGTTGGCATTCTTTTCACACCAAACACTTAATAAAGTACAAGACATTATTTTATTTTGCAGATGTGGGGTTGAGTTCTGACTCACAGTACCAAGAAAGCATCATTACCTACTAAAGCAAAAATATTCATAACCCCAAATTTCATTTGCAGTGTTAGTCTTCATTCACTGGCAGTAAGTCTTCATTCACTGGCACTAATAATCAGTTTAAACTGTAGGCTTGAGATAACTACAAGAAAAATGTTAAGCACTGTCAGCTCTATATCTTTTTATTTTTTAAATAAATTTATTTATTTTGGCTGTGTTGGGTCTTCATTACTGCACACGGGCTTTCTCTAGTTGTGGTGAGCAGGGACTACTCTTCGTTGTGGTGCGTGGGCTTCTCATTGCAGTGGCTTCTCTTGTTGCGGAGCATGGGCTCTGGGCACGTGGGCTTCAGTAGTTGTGGATCACGGGCTTAATTGCTCCGCGGCGTGTGGGATCTTCCCAGACCAGGGCTCGAACCCATGTCCCCTGCACTGGCAGGTGGATTCTTAACCACTGCACCACCGGGGAAGTCCCTCTATATCTTAATTTAAATAAAAATATATCTCTATAGGAAGAAGAACTTTGTATTTTTAAAAACTCTTCATATCATGGTCACCTAAACAACTTTCTGTGTTTTTTCCTCTCTGCCAGTTCTGAAAAAAAAATTAAATAACAACATAATACCTAAAATTGGGGATAGACTGTAGTCTCAATACTTACAGTAATCACTTAAAGTAATTACATTCAAATTTGTAGTACCATAATTTCTCAATTCTAAGTTGCTAATTTTTCTGCATTTTAATTTTTTGGAGCTTGTGATATATTGTACAAGTCATTAGGTTAATGTAGACTTCCATTGTTGTGTTTAAGATGATGGTATTTTCTTCTCTGTTCTTTTCTTTTTTAATTTACTTGAAAAGCTGTAAATGGATGTTGGACCTTGCATGGAATTGAGGATGTCAAATGATAACTATCCAGTCAGTTTGGCACTTGGTATTTTGAATATTCAAAATGACACACCCATCGTACCCTTTAACTTTATAAGTAGTTTCTATAAAATGCCTTGGTTCTCAGTCCAGAGATATTTTAGGAGAATTTCTCATTAAAAGATTAAAGAAAACGAGATACATTATTCTTCTAATTTCCCTTTTCTTTGCAATATAGGAGTAGGAAAAGATGAAACATGAATAAATAAACATACAGGAAGATATTAGCAGACCAAACATGCTTTTATGACAATTGCTGTGAATGTGCTCAACTGTGCAGGTAAAAGACAGTAATAATAAACTTAATTTGGGTCAAAGGCCAAACCCCAACTATTAATAATTAACTGTAGACAAACTATATACAAATACCACAGGCAAATATAAATTACAGTTTAAGGTAGAAAATAGCAAAACAAATAAAAAGAGCAGTTTAATATTCACCTAAGCTACAACTTAGAGTGAAGATTTAATCTCCATAAACCTTTATGTGTTCAGTGACAGCATAAAAATAAATAAAAAGGTGATACATGTTCATGAGGAAACTGATGAGCATAATTATCATGAAAAGTTTTAGCATTTGATTTTGTATTTTAAAGAAGATAAGCAAGAATTTGGAGAATTTTAATGAAAATATTGGCTTAAGATAGTTATCATATGTTACACACAGAATACATATTTGTTAAATGCCCTTGAACATTTACAAAAATTAAGTAGAGTGTGATAAAAAAAATCTTAATACATTTCCAACGGTTTCAGGAAATTATAGAAAAAACATAAAAACTTACATATATTTCACGATCAAGTTCAGAGTGAAATCTTATGGAGGAGATAAGATTTTGTTGGCATTCAGATAAACTGCAGCTTTCAACATTAAGTAACAACAACTACACACTCAGAAAAAACAAAAACAAACAATGAAACCTTTACTCAACTAGCTCACACAAAGGGAAATAAAGAGGTAAGGTAAACTTTGAGGTTGGTTGATCCACCCATTCAATTATGCATTTAAAACCTCAGCTTCTTCCCATCTTATATCTCTGCCATTCACACTATCTCAAAGCAGGTCTTAGGATAATTGCCAATTATAACTGCTGTGGCATATTTATTTGTTCATATCCTGTAAGAAAGGGTAGCCTATCATCCTATTGTCCTTAAAAGTGAAGAAACATTTTTCAGAGCTCTCAGAAAAACTTAACACTTATTGTTCATCATGAAAAGTGGGATATGCTTATCCCTTAACAAAACTGAACTGGGAGAATTCCATATGCTTCTTTGATTTTAGCTTAGTTACCTCTATCAACTCCAAACAAGAATATTGGGGCCCACCTACTGGCGTGGACTAATCAATATTCACCCCAAAATCTGGGATCAATCCCTAAACCCTGTGTTGGATGGGGAAAATGGATGCCTAATTGAGAAGTGGTATAATGCATGTCGAGAAGTCAATTACAACATCTATTAGGTAAGGGGCACAATTCCTACTTGGTAGAAGTTATTTCTTATTTAGAAACCTCAAGTTTCAGTCTCAGGTAATGAAAAGTGCACACTTTGGAATCAGCTAGATACTGCACTTACTAGTTGTGCTACTTTGGGTGTTTTACTCCCTAAGTCTTTTCTTGCATCTACAAAATGCGGATAGTGGCTAGCTAACTGGATTGTTGCAAAGATTTAATAAGATGGCAGAAGAAAAGTAAATGATAAAGCTACTCAGTAAGAGCTGTTTCATTTATGGTAATCCTTGTCTTCAATAATGGCAGAAAATGAGCACAAAGATACTCCCAACTCTTGCTGTTTAAACAGAAGCTAACGTAGAAATCGGCAATTAAGGCTATCCAATGTTAAATTCATTTCTATTTAATAGACAATATTATGATTTTAACATGAAAGAATGTATAAGAAGTACAGGGGAAATAGTCAAAGAGAGAAAACCAAAGAGCTAAGGAAGAAAGAGGAAGTTCTAAAAGGACATTCTGAAGACCTTTTTAATTCCTTTGGCTGCTTTTAAGATTTTCTGGTTTTAAGCAATTTGATTATGATGAATTTTAGAGTAGTCTTCTTTGGGGATTTTTTTAATGCCTTATTGAGTTTTTGGAGCTGTGAGTTTATAGCTTTATCAAATTTGGAAATTTCCATTGTTTCTTTCTGTATATTTTTTGCACCTGTACAGTTCACTCCTTAAGAGAATCTGATTATACATACATTAGGCACTTGCAGTTGTTTTACAGCTCACTGATGGTCTCTTCATTTCTAAATTATTTTTTCTATCTGTGTTTTACTTTGGATAGTCTCCACTGGCATGTCTTCAAGTTGACTGATCTTTTCTTCTGCAATATCTAATCTACCATTAATGCCATCACTGTATTTTTCATCTCACACATTGCAGTTTTCATCGCTAGAAGTTGAACTCGGGTCTTATTTATATCTTCATTGTCTCTATTTAAATTTTTGGACCTATTGAAAATAGTTACAAAAAATTGCTTTAATGTTCTTGCCTGCTTGCTTGGGGCAAGCAACACTGGATTTCCATTTATAGTAGTGACAGAAATTTTTCCTTTGAAATTCCCTACATCCTCGTGTCTGATAAATTGCATGCCAAACATTGTGAATTTTGCCTTGATGGACCTTTTTTATTTCTATAAATATTCTTGAGGTTTGTTATGGAATGCAGCTAAGTTACTTGGACACTGATCCTTTCAAGTCTTGCTTTTAAGATTTGTTAGGTGGGATCACTGCAGCACTTAGGCTTGGGCTAATTATTCTCCATTCGTGAGATAAGACCCTTCCAAGCACCCTACCCAATGCCTAAGGAATTGAGATTTTTCTGTCTGGCTGGTGGGAATAGGAATCTTTCTGGCCCTGAGTGAGAACTGGGCACTATTCTCTGATTTTTCAGAAGATTCTTTGCCCAGTCTTGCGCAGTTTTCTCACAGTGCCCATGAGGACACACGTGCTGGTCAGTACTCTCCTGAATACTCTAGGGACGCCCTGGAGGAGGGGTCCCCAACCCTCGGGCCGCAGACTGGTACCGGTCCGCAGCCTGTTAGGAACCGGGCCGCGCGGTAAGAGGTGAGCGGCGGGTGAGAGAAGCTTGGTCTGCCGCTCCCCATTGCTCGCATTACTGCCTGAACCACCCCACACACCCCCGGAAAAACTGTCTTCCACGAAACTGGTCCCTGGTGTCAAAAAGATTGGGGAGCGCTGCCCTAGATTATTCAGCAGGTCTCCAGGTTTCCTCCGCTGTGTGCCTCTCTCTCCCTTGGTACTCTGTCATATGAACTCTACCGCCTTGGTCTCTCTGGACTCTCAGCCTGTCTCCTCAACTCAGGAAGCCTGCTGGCTCTGCCTGAGTCCCCTCCCTGAGCCATGGTCAGGAAAGTCAAGCCAGTAAGCTGGGGTAACTGTAAGGCTCACCTCATTTGTTTCCCTTCTTTCAGCATTATTGTCCTTTATTACTTGATATCCAGTGTTTTGAAAACCACTGCTCTATATATTTTGTATGTGTATTTTTCCTTGGGGTGTGTGTGTGTGTTGGGTTGGGGGAGGTTGTTTCAGGCAGGAAGGTAAATCCAGACCCTGTTATTCCATCTTAGCCAGAAAGAAAAATCTTCAAACAAAAATTTTAAGTACAAAATTGCCAAGCTGTCAACAATTGTGTGATTAAACTTTCCAACCTTCTTTCCACTACTACAAAGCAGTCTTAGACAGAAAATTAAAAACTAAAAAGAGATTTACCAGACTCTGTAACAACCCTTATTTCTCATCTTTATAATGAAACAGGTATTTAAACAGCTAAATTTAAAATATTTTTCTTACTATTTGCCAAGGGCTTTATATTTATTGTGTATTTTAATTCTCATAATAATCCTATGATGTAGGCAACATCATCCTTCTTTTAGAGGTGTAGAATCTGAGACTCAAGAAAGTTAATTAGCTATTATCCTCATGCATAAACCATTATCCTTAGGTTTAGGCATAAATAATTTTAGATAATAGCAATCAGTGAAACTTTATTAGTTGATATTCTATAAACAATGGATGTCAAAAAGCATAGCTGTATTCAAAAAGTATAATGCTAGCTAGAACAAAAACATTTGAAAAAAGTTAAAACTTTTGGGGCTTCCCTGGTGGCGCAGTGGTTGAGAGTCTGCCTGCTGATGCAGGGGACGCGGGTTCGTGCCCCATTCTGGGAAGATCCCACATGCCGCGGAGTGGCTGGGCCCGTGAGCCATGGCCACTGAGCCTGCGGGTCCAGAGCCTGTGCTCTGCAACGGGAGAGGCCACGGCAGTGAGAGGCCCGCGAAAAAAAAAAAAGTTAAAACTTTTGAATAATGGAAAGGAACAGTAAAAAATCCAGATCAGCTCATTATTATTCTCTGGTATAATTCTCAGACAGTTGGTTTGTAAGATTTAGAAAGAAATACAATTGAGATATTAAAAAACAACTTTAATGTTTTGGATAAGTTTATTTGATTTACAGATTTGAGGGATGATAGAGACTATATATTTTTAAATCAGTAAAGCATTTGAGAAATTTCCCCCGACCTTTATTTTGATATGACTATAATAAGAAAATGGAGATTCAGTTCTACAAAGTTAAAGGAACTTTTTTAAAACAAAGAACATAGACAGATGACTTTAACTGCCTATTGAGATGCCTATTTTGAAGGTTAGGCATCAAAAAAAATTCAAGAAAAGGATGATTGGAAAGTATCCTGAAACCACCTATCCCCAAATATTCTCTCTATAGGTAGGGTCAACAGGCACAGTGCAGAAGGGGAGTGGTCAGTGGCTCCAAGGATGAGGGGAGGGAAAGAACTGTAGAAAAGTGATGCCCCTCAGAAAAGTATGTATGTGAAAATTGTCTACTACATTAAAAAGATCATTCATAAGGAATGAATTTGCGAATTATTTTATTAAGAAAAATATAGTGTCATTAACAAAGTAATATGTACATTTAAAAAACTGCTTACAAAATAAATTAAAGATACACTCCATAAATTTAAAATATATATATATTTAAGCTCTAACAAAGGCACTTCTTTGGGATTGGCTTACATGCACTACTCTTGTCTGTTAGATAATTTTTAAAATTTGGCTTAGAATACTTTCACAATATTTTGCTTGGAAATTATTTCAAATTGCTTCATTATATGTACAACTTTTGTGCACTCTTTTTTCTTTAATTCTCTTCTTTTGTAAATTTTTGGTATAAAAAGACAAGAAGTATCAGTACACATGGAAGAAATGTCTCCCTTTTAAACAGAGGTTTACATGCCATAGTGTTCAACTTTTTTTCCTTGAAAAAGTTCTCCTTCTACCACACTTTTCGATTCTTTCTTTGAGCAGGGCTCATGTAGTTCCAGCTGCGAATTACTGCCACAAATTCAGTGGTTCAGGCATGAATGCTAAAAAAATGTCTCCTCCGACATCTGAAGGACAGTACTTCCCCCATATTATAAACCTACGTTAAACAATAAAAGCTTATAAAAATAACCTAAGAAACCCTTTTATAATTAAAAAAAAAAACTATTGGTGGTCCTTTAAATGTCTCAGTTAGAGTTAACAGTTCCATCTACCTAATAAAGATGATTAACTTTGTTGCTGTGAAATGTGACTTTACCAAAGGTTTACTTTGTTTCTATGAGATGCGGCTGAAACGTCTCCACAGTTCTATCAAATATGAGACTTGTTCTAGGCATTTATCTGTTTTGACTTCTCTTTTCCTTCTTTTCTTCATTGTCTGGGTATTATTTATCTATGAAATAGGAGAAGCAATAGTCAAAATTAATTGTCACTATCTTTGAGTGGCTGGTTATTTTGTCTTCTTTATGCAAATCTCTCTCTCAGTCTGTCCCCCAAGACACCTACACACTGCTCCTATGTGCTCTCTCCAGAAGAATGCACTCCTGTCTCTCCACCCAAATACTTCAAGGCCAAGCACCACCTCCTTCACAAGCCCTCTGCTAATTGCTCAGACATTTCTTTTGGAAATTCTTCTAGTGCTTCAGAGTGTTTTTCACTTAACTTGGCTCTCAATTACCTACTGTTTTATCATGGGTATTCCCTGTAGCACTGAGCACAATGCCTTATAGATAAGAAACACTGACTATTTATTGAATGATTAAATTGATAAATAGCTGATGATTTCATGATCTCCCTGACAAGATCATAAATTCCTCAAGTAAAGGAGTCATCTCATGCCTCTTTATAAATACAATTCAGTAGACCTATTATTTGTACCCAAAGTACTCCCACCTTCTGTCCCTCCCAACCTCCTAGATGTGCTACAGACACCTGAAGGCTTATTCTGAAGAGGAGTCTAACTGTCAAAAAAAGATTGCAATCATCTGATATATTCCTTCACCTGAATTACTCTCAAGTAGTGACTGACTGGGCCTCCTAGACACACAGTATTCAGACCAATAAAGTTCACCAGGTTACAAAGCATGGTTACAAAGGCTTACCATCTACAGTCTGCTAAATCATAATTAAATATTATTGGTTTTAGGCTCTCTCCCTTTGGGCTTGGGAGAGGGCTGAAATAAATCACTCCAGACGTTCCCTTTTTCACATGTTGTCCAAACTTATCTAGCCTATGCTCTTCTTATATGGATGAACATCACTGTGGCCATCTGTAGATTTGTCAGTCTCCTTAGGAGAAGATATAGAGCCAAAAAGGTTTTTCACATGGCTGCCTGGTATTAAAGATCCAACTCAAGCTAAGTCTAGAACCCTATGGCTTCAATCTTCAGTCCCTAAAAACTAACAGCCTTGGTCACCCAGACACTCAGTGTGCAGACTGATAAAGTCCACCGGTTAATAGGCCGCAGTCATACAAATCTGCACTGTCTCTTTTTGTCTTTTTAAAAATTGTCATCAGGAAGATAAATTCCCTGCTTTACTTGCCTGCTGAAGAAATTATTTATCGAGAACTTGTTACATACCAGGCACCGTTCCAAGTGCTTTTACATATTTTGACTCATTTAATCCTCATAAACACTCTATATGGGACTTGCTAGTATGATCCTCATTTTGCAGATGAAACTGAACACACAGAGGCTAAGTAATTTATCCAAATTTTCACAGAAGTTATGGGGCTAGGATTCAAAATCAGGCAGGACTGTGCCCAGACTTCCTGCCCCTAGCTCTGCACTGTTTCCATATTTAAAGTTACACATTCATTCAAACGCACAGTAACTGCATATGCAAAAGATCCATTATGTAAAGAGAGAGCAATAGCACCCATACAAGCAATTACGCAAACATGGGGTAGAGATTTAATGTATAAGTTAACATTTAAAGAAAGACGTATACAATTATTAAATGATAAGCCCAAGCAATGCTGCTCATAATACTTTGGAATGGATAAGAATCTCATAAAGAGCCCCTACACGGGGACTGTGATTTTGAAGGTCTAGCCTGGGTCCCTGGGAATTGGCTTTTGGACAACCACTCTCCCATGCTCGAGAAGCCAGGACATTCTGATGTAGGAAGCTCAGTGATCATACTTTGAAATACTGGCCTAAGGTTTAGAACACAATTCTGCCAAAAGAATCAGAACCCTAGAAACAGATGGATTTCAATCCAGTTGTCAACGTGGGACTAACCGACAATCTACAGGTTTTACCCGCTCATTTGCCCTTCGAAAGACAGAACCTAAATAAAAATCACAACTCAGCACGGAAGCCCTACTTGAATTCAAGGTTACCTCCAAGATATTAAAATGCGACCTTCGGATGCATCGGTTTACCTGAATTCCGGAGTAGCCTGAGCACCCGAGGGAGAGCGTAGCATTAGTTTGCTTGGCGAAGGTTTCCTTGGCAAGTGAGGCGCAGCCGTAGATGGGTTTAAAGGTAAAGTGCTCGATTTTAATGAGGCAATCCGGCTGCTCGCAGGCGGCAAAATTTACGAGAAAGGAAGAAAACGCCAGGGAGAAAAAAAAAAGAGAGTTGATAAGACGTGAGTGAAAGGGGCAACGGGGGCGGGGGGAGGGAGAGGAGCGGGAGACACTACAAAGGCGATTCGAGCAGGAGGAAAGAGGTCTAGGGTGAGCAGAGGAGAAAGAGCCCAAGGAAGGCGAAGGAAGGAGGGGTGTTAGATTGCAGAGGGCGCTTAGGGAGAAAGGACTCGCGCCACTCTCGCTCCGCCCACGTCTGCAGGTCCGAGGGGCAGCGCTGAGAGCGGAGGCTCGCACCCCGCAAGGGCTGCCCCTGACGTCGTTCCCTGGTCCCCGTTCCCAATTTTCCTTTCCTCCCTAGGGCGAGGGGTAGGAGGAGCCTCTCCCGGAATCCCGCTCAGATCCGACAGACTTCCTCACCCTATATTGGAACAGAAGTGGCGTCTCAAGCTGGGCAAAGGCGCAGAGGTTTCCCGCAGCCCAGACGTCCCTACTGGGTCAGCGCCACCTGGGAGCCCAGCCACCACCTGGGGTTCTACGCACAGCAGGATACCTCCTCCCCGGGATGCCTGGCGTCTCTCTGGAGAAAGCCAGAAGCACTAACCACTTACTCACCGCATCTTCACAGTAGACGAACTTGTTAAACCTGATACTCTTCGTCTGGAAGAAAGAAAAAATAGCACATGACAAAGAGGGTCAAGACTTAAATTCACGGGAGTAATCATCGCCCCACCCCCTTCCATTGTTCCCAGGTTTTAAAGATGCTCTGAAAGCAGTTTCCATTTAGGCACGTGTTTCCTTTGCATCTGTTTCTGTGTTTGACAAGGTAGTGAAAGATATAGGGTCTTCAGACAGTGCCTGCTAGTGTTTGAAACTGGATATCGAATGATCCTGTCCTAGAGGGAGATCTTCATACATTTCACACATACATGCTCTATCCAGAAACTAGAATAATCAGGGAAATGATTACTACTGTATATTAAACAATCTGAAGTACCTTTATCTCACAATGGCATCCTAAAGCATCTAGAAAACTAGAAAGACCTGAAGCGCACATTCTACCAGGCTATCCTCACTGGGTAGGGCTTAGCTCACAAGAATTCCCTCCTCTCTTTCTCTTTCTTTCTCAAGCCCTTAATCACTGTCTTTTTTTTCCCCCCCCCACTAGTGAGGAGGATTTAACAGAGAGTAGAAAACCTTGTTGGACACCTATCAATATCTGCTTGTCATCAGCATCTGCACATTAATTAGTGTGCCAATTTCTAGGTAGTCAGTTTTGAAGCCAATATATTTCAGTACCACTTGTAAATTTATTTTGACAAAATGCTGGGCCATGATTATTTTCCAAATTATTTTTCTTTCCTTGAAAGTTAAATTGTAGTGTGTGTGTGTGCCTACTCTTACAATAAAAATACATTTCAAAAAAGTTTCTTCACTTACCCCATTTATATATACATTCAGTTCTGGATGAATGATGTCCTGGTAAATATCTTTAATATTCTTAAAGTCACAGTCAGTAAAATTGTAGGTTAGCACGAGCTCTACCAGTTGCAAGATGAAGATCTTCCTGAAAAAAACTGAACAAATAATAAGGTATCAGGCAATGCACTTGGAAACCCAATCCCACCCCAGTTTCACAGTAAACTCTTTCCACCAGCACTGAATTGCTTCTAGAGCTGCAGGGCCTGCCTTAGGGGTAGGTGCCCAGGCACCACTTGTTGCCTCTCATTCCCAGTGCACATGAAGCCCATATTCACCCATATTGTTGCCTTAGGTTGGAGCCTCCCTGATGCTCTAGAGCTTTCTGGCTCCACATATATAACACCTAAACGCCTACGGGCTCTTTTCTCCTAGGCCAATGATTTTCCTTGTTGTCATTCTTTTCCTTTATAGAATTCTAAATTGATGACATGAAAGAAAAAATAGCCTAGCCGAATCTATGGAATTTTAACATTAGTAAAATCATCAGAATTTCCCTCACCTTCCTCCTTTTATCTTTGCCCTAAACCTTTGATATGTGCCTGAATGTGCTTTAAGAAAGAGATAACCACATCTTTCTCCTACAGGGCTGGTTCTAAGGCCAAACCCCTTTCTTGGGAAAAACACCCCAAAAGTAATCACTGTAAAAAGTAGGTACCGCTGCTCCTGCATGCTGTACACTCTGAGCATTTCCTTTGGCCACCTCCAACTAGTGCTTTTCCTTCCCTGTGGCTACTGAGAAAACACATGTACTCAATGGGATACTTTGGAGGGTGGATGCAGCTTCAGGTTTGGACTGCACTTCCAGATAAAGGCATTAAATATGCATTAGTGACCAGAACCATAGGGGCAGGGACAATAAGAAATTGAAATGGGTGTGAAAAGATCTGATGGGCCTCACCCTCAAAAAACTTACTTTCCAAAGCACTTACCAACTTCGTGAAAGTGCCACTCATGGGTGACTGGGGGCACCTTAGGGGCTGCAGTCCCTCTAGCAAGTTCTGTAGGTGTCAAGAACTTTTTTTTTTTTTTTTTTTTTTTGTTAAACAGACGGGCAGGGACAATAAGAAATTGAAATGGGTGTGAAAAGATCTGATGGGCCTCACCCTCAAAAAACTTACTTTCCAAAGCACTTACCAACTTCGTGAAAGTGCCACTCATGGGTGACTGGGGGCACCTTAGGGGCTGCAGTCCCTCTAGCAAGTTCTGTAGGTGTCATGAACTTTTTTTTTTTTTTTTTTGCGATACACAGTCCTCCCACCCTTGTGGCCTCTCCCGCTGCAGAGCACAGGCTCCGGACGCGCAGGCTCAGCAGCCATGGCTCACGGGCCCAGCCGCTCCGCGGCATGTGGGATCCCTCCGGACCGGGTCACGAACCCGTGTCCCCTGAATCGGCAAGCGGACTCCCAACCACTGTGCCACCAGGGAAGCCCCTCAAGAACTTTTAAACCCACAAAGTCCACGGTCCTGTCACCTTCACAGCCCCGCTCTTCAGGGCAGCGTTTAGGAACTGGAACCCTAGACGCCAGGATCCCGGCAGACCGCACGGCGCAGTGCGCAGCGGAGCACGCGGGGCAAGGTGCTGTCCAGCGCGCAGCTCGCCCGGAGGCTCGCACAATTCGTGCGCCCGGCGCCGAGCCTTAGCCCTACGCTGCGTAGCCTGGACAATTTCGGTCAGCTGGGGCCTGAGCTCCGGCACCTGTTTTAGGGACGGGAGAAGCAACGAGATGGCGGGCTTGGATTTGCTCTCGCAAACTCGTGTGAATTCAGAAAACGGAGTTTAAACGCAGCGAAGTGAGTTAGGGAGAGCGCCCTAGAGGATGCCTAGTCGCCTTCTGTGCTCTGACAGCGCCAACAGGGAGTTGAAGGGAAGGAAGACCCAAACCGACGGGGCTGCTGGGGGATGAACCCCTCTCCGGACGAGATTGGCCCGCACTGCCCCGGGCTTTCCTGACACCCAACTCCCCTCTTTCCCCCCTTCCATCCCCCAACCCCCTTGCATGTCAGAGCCTGCTGAGTCCAGGTCCTTGGGAAGTTCCTAGGAGTCATCTCCGGAGCCGCCGAGACAGGGCGCCCCACGTGAGTACTAGCAAATGTCACAGGCCACGCCGAGCCTGGGAACATCAGGGGGTGGCGAGCGAAGCAGGAAAAGTACGGAATCGGGGTGGTGGGTGGGGTGAGGACGCGAGCCAGAAGTGAACTTTTTTTATAGAAGGCGCTCCACAGCTGTACCGGTACAGCTGGACCCAATTCGCTCGTTAATGCCTGGGGGTAAAGGTTGTGGCGCTAATAGGAGTGTAGGACAGCCGCTGATTCACCGCTGACTTCAAAGATGGGCTTTTCTGGAACCCTCCAAGTTTAGGATTTAATGTCTTGGCAGTATCCTTTGAAGAGAATTCCTCCGCCTCTCTCTCTCCGCATCACCAACTTTTCAGGGTCTTGTGGGATGATGCCAAAGCCTGATTCATCTGCTATGACATGAGAGGTGTTTCTGATCGGCTGCTGGAGATTGGGTAGGCGGACAGGATCCTGAGACACAGATTTCTTCACTGGGTTGGGATATGCTGAGGGGGCAGGGGCAGAGGAAAGCAGCTTTTGCCCAGGTTCCACTTGCATTCTTCTAGGGCAGGGGTCCCCAACGCCCCTGGCCATGGCTGGTAGCGGTCCATGGCCTGTTAGGAACCCGCTGCTCATCAGGAGGTGAGTGGTGGGCTGGGGAGCGAAGCTTCATCTGTATTTACAGCTGCCCGCCCCCGCTCACATTATGGCCTGAGCTCTGCCTCGTGTCAGCATTATGGTGAGTTGTATAATTATTGCATTATATATTACAATGTAATAATAGAAATAAAGTGCACAATAAATGTAATGCGCTTGAATAGTCCTGAAACCATCCCCTCCCCCAATCTGTGCAAAAATTGTTGTTCCACGAAACCAGTCCCTGGTGCCAAAATAGTTGGGGACCGCTGTTCTACGGTGTAACCGAGCTGCCTCCCTTCCTTTGTTTCTTCCTTTAAAACTGCGTCTATGGCGGGTTTTGTTGAGATAGGGCAGACAGTGTTCCCCTCCCTCCTCAGACATCCTGGAAGATGTCTCTTTGCCTGTTAAACACTGCTAAACACTTGTGCCTGGAGACCCCAATTTCCTTATCTATCGCTTCAATCATATCACTTTTCTGCTCAAAAACTCTTGGTAAACCCCGGTTGCCTTGACATTTACAGTCATCCTTCCCCACCTGGCTCCAAGCTGTCTTTCCAGCCTTGTCTCCTTTATTCTCCTAGGCTTCTGCCAAATAGCAGCTGAAGGTAATATGCTCTAAAGGTGTCCTTAGCTTTCTTCTTCCCAGCCTCACATCCTCAGGTGTAGGCATTCTCCTGTTATTCATTGCTAATTTCACTGGACATCTCCTCCAAAAGTGGTCTCTTACCTGGATGTGACCTCACTTTCCTTTAAGCCATATTTATTTTGGGCTTCCCTCTTATGACCTCCATTTATTATATAATATATCAATAATGTTTTTCAGCCTTATATTTTTACTAGACTGTGCATTCGTTAGAAGCAGGGAATGTTTTATAATAATTGATTTGTTCCATATCAATTTAATTTTTTCCAAAAACATTTGAAGTGGCTTGCTGTAAATGCATTGGTACTAGAAGGTAAAAAAACAGTCAAGATAAGACAGAGGAAAGGTACCAAGAAATAAGGAAGGTGAGGCTCATGTACAGGGAAGGCCATAGAAGAATATTATTAAGAAATGAAGAATTAAGACAAGTTCAAAGGTGAATTCTGATCTTCCAAACAACCATTGCAAAGGAGAGAATATGATATACTCTACAAGTTCATTAGGCGAAGCCAATTTTTCTTATGCCTATTATCATCATAGTTAGCACTGTAGGGCTCAGCTTATGTGCTACATAATATATACTCAAATTCTCAATAAGTTGAAGTATATATTCATCTTCTTTTAAGATCATTGTCAGGAAGTAAATCATTTCCTATTGAAAGAAGCTCTCTATAAAGATTTCTCTTTATAAATTTTTGCTACTGTACTCCTAGAATCCACTTAGGCCTTGCTTGGGGCAACCATTCAGGTAAGGGCATCTCTGAAAATTCTTAGCGGGCTGAAGAGCGTTTTCTCTCTTTCCATTTGGTCAAATGCTAAAGATGTGAATAGTAGCTTCTTGTATAGTTTGGGAAATCCTAGGTTAGGTCAAGAATGGTATCTTCCATGTGGTAGGAAAGTGATATGATTTGTAGCACTGTGTGATTACTCAGAGAACTTAGGTAATACTCTCACCCATGAGATGGGCCAGAAAATGACCCAGAACCCAGCTCTCTTTTCTCCTACCCTCACTAAAAAGGTGTCATTTATTTATTTCCTTAATTTTTTATTTCTTATTTTATTAATAGTTCCCTTTCTTTTTCATTCCCTTATTTTTTCCCTCCCATCTTTTAAATTTACTTCTTTCCTCCTCTTCTTTTAACTATCCAGAGTATTTAAAGTAGCTAGTCCTCATGGGAAATTCGGTTTGTGTTTGAAGTAGATCCAAGTTGTTAGGAAAAAAGGGTACTATTTTTTTTTTTTTTTTTACCTTATTAAATCATAGTGTCATTGGACTTTAAAAAATGGAAGTGGGCTTTCCTGGTGGCGCAGTGGTTGGGAGTCCGCCTGCGGATGCAGGGGACACGGGTTCGTGCCCTGGTCTGGGAGGATCCCATGTGCCGTGGAGAGGCTGGGCCCGTGAGCCATGGCTGCTGAGCCTGCGCGTCCGGAGCCTGTGCTGCGCAACGGGAGAGGCCACAACAATGAGAGGCCCGCGTACTTCAAAAAAAAAAAAAAAAAAAAAAAAAAAAGGAAGCGTTATCAGATATGTTATTGATGAAATGGGAGAGATCTCCCTCTATGGAGTAAGAAAAGTGGATAACACCAAACTTGGTAGTATTTTAAGATGTGTGACAATGGACTTTCCCCAGCAGATGGGTATTCTTTTGGGCCTGGAAGTAAAGTGAATTACTCTAGATTCTCCAGGATGCTGGTCATATAATTACTCCTCCTCTTGTTTTCATATACTCATGCAGAAAGGAAGGGCCACACTTTGCAGTGGTGAACATTCTTTCTTTCTTGATACTCTACCTTCATTGTTCATCAGCATAGTATAGTATTTATGTAATGTGAAGTATGTAATGTCAATGTATGATTTGTGATAACTGCAGCATATATCCATTTTGTCCATTAATTTTGCATTATATACTTGTACTCAAGCAGCCTTGCTGTCGGTCTGAATCATTGACTGGTATCACCAAACTCCATACTTCCTCTAAGATCCTTTGGGGATATTTGTAGACCAGAAAGTGACATGAGGGAGTTTCCTGTGACAAATGCAAAAAAACATCCCTTTTATCTTGTTTTATTCCCAGGCTGGTTATACCTGCATAATCAGCCTATGGCCGAGAAATGTTGCCAGATATTTTTATATTAGGGAATGAAGAAGTCTAAATACATGCATGAAAACCTAGTGCTTGTGTTCATTCCTCTGGAGAGAAACAGTGTAAACCTCATCCAACTGGAGTTAAAAGCTCTTACTTACTTTACTGTTTTCTACACTCTAATAGGAAATGAACAAGGAGAGGATTATTCAAGAAGGTAGAAGTTGAGCTTTCTTAGAATGCTTCAAAAATGCTGTCAAAGAGGTCAGAGCTGAAGGATAGTTCCAGTGTTGGATACCTTTGCAAGGATATTTACTAGGCTCCAGATATATTCTTCACCCTTCCCTATCCTGCTTTGTACATCAGGGAAGCTGACCCATAGGACTGTATCAACAGGCTCCCTTGACTTCTGGCTGGGTTCAGCCAATGGGAGTTATTGACAAGAGATCAGAGGGTAGGAGGACAGTGAAGGTGGGATTTTAATTCACTCACTTTATCCCTGTTAGCTCCTCATAGGTGGGATGCTTTTCTCTCCTGAGGGCCTCAGATTGTGTTGGTTGACTTTTTCATCTTTCTACCTTTCAGGTTCTGGTAACCATGCCCTCCCTCTCTCTGTCTCTTTAGATCTAGGGGTGATAATAGCTCTTATTCTTGTTAGCCCTGAGGTACTGCTCTATTTGAAATGTTATGATTTGGCTGGGCTAGGCCCAGTTTATACCCATTGTCTTGGCATAATTAATTAATAAATCTTCCTCATACCCTCAAAAGTGGCACAATTTAAACGATAAATTATATGATTATCAATTTCCCTATAGTTCCTTTGTTAAACCCTCCTACAATTGCCCAGTTTAAATGTGCCATTTGTTTCCTATGGTCCCCCTGATGGAAACAGTTACCTACAGTCATCACCAGTAGATCATCACCTGAAGCCATCATCTAACATTCCTTTCCTCACCTTTTGTGTCTACCTTGTGGCATCATACCAGTTTTACAACTTTTGCCCAGGAAATCGTGGCTCTTGACATGTAATTAACTTTTTTTCTAAAATTTAGACTTTTTCCTGCTCTTAACTGTGAAAGATGAGTTATAAGAAATTCTGCAATTTTCCTTTATTTTTTCAAATGACATGTCTTTCTAGTAATATCACCAGCCAGGATTTGTAAGAAAGCTGCCCATCTGCTGACTCTATTGTGTAATTTGCTTTTTAGTTGAGCCCTTACTGTTTATGTATAAAAGGGTTTTAAGAAAAGTGACCATTATGTGAGTCAAGTGGTATGTGAGTCAGGTGGTAGCCATTAGCTTATTTCTTATCTGGTATGTTGGAGGCCGTCCAAAGATCTCCCCTATAGTGAATCCCACTACGCCCAGTAATGATATCTGGATTAAGCAGTCACCCTAAATATTTTCTCTCTTAAACATAATAAGCTCCTAACAACCATTTTATGATTGTGCCTCATTAAGGCCTACTTTCTTTCCATAGAGCCAGTCGGGGTTTCTGAGAAGGGGCCGCCCAAGAATTCTAGAATTCCAGACTTGTGGTGAGGGCGGAGGGAGGAAAACAAAGAAAAGGAGAAGGAAACTGGAAAGTTGAGGGTGATAAACGGACAGCAAATAAATATGGAGTCTAAGAATTTGACCTAGGGCCTGTCCTCAGGTGGGACTATCACCTAGAAAAAATGCTGGTAGTTTACAGCAGGTGGTCAGCAAACTACAGCCTGTAGGCTGAATCCTATCCACCTGCTTATTTTCGCAAAGAAAGTTTATTGGGGCACAGCAATGCCCATTTGTTTACAGCATTGTCTCTGCCTGCTTCTGCTCTGCAAAGACAGAGTTAAATAGTTGAGACAGAAACCATCTGGCCTGCAAAGCTTCATATTTGGTATCTGGCCTTTTACAGAAGTTTGCAGACTTCTGGTTTAGAGAATTATTCCACTTAGCCTTTTAATAGGTTTGGTTGTTCACTTTCTATGGTGTTTACCATCCTTTTATCAAAAAGAAGATCATCAACAGTGTGTGAGGATCCTGTGGCCCCAAACCAGTAATTTCTCCATGACTTATAGTCTTTTAATCAAGGGAATTTTCCCCCTTTTGTTCTGACTTCTTACCCTTGTTCCTCAAAATTTGTACTGTGAACTTTTAATTCACAATAAGTACCTAGGAATATTGATTATACTCCCAAATTCCTAAGTCCTTTCTCATGTACTTCTAACAGTTTTAAAAGTTCCAATCTCTTTTAGAAAACAGTTGTTCCAAAAATGCATTTGAAAACAAGAGATGGAGTCTATAAACAAGATATACAATAAGTACTTCATTCTTTGTTATTTTACAAAACCAGGAAAGAACCTGGATAACTCCATATCTCAGAGAATAGAGACTACTCTCACCTGTTGGAAAGAAGAGATTTATAGAATTGTATTGTGATTGTTATTTCTATTAGAAGAATGTGCCAGTGTACAACTTCATTGTAATTGAATTCAATGAAGAATACTTGCGTTTCCTCGAAACCCCCAAACTTTTCTGATACTGAATTATTTCCCATTTATACTCATATTTTTATAAAATGAGTCAGAGTTTTTTTTTTATTGGTGACTTTTCTTCAAGAGATTTCTTCTAGAGGACAGTAGTTTTTGAATAATGTTGATAATTTCAGACCTATGCATTTGAATTCATAGTATCATGCTTATATCTGCATTCAACTTAGGGCCTAGCCCATTGACTCATTATATCTTCATGTAACTCAATTCTATTTAATATTTATTAAGCAACTACTAGTTGCACTGAAGTAAATCCAAAGATTCAGATAATGCCCTATGGTATTTTGTTTTATAAACAAATGATTTTATTTATTTTTGTTTTTATATTTTATTTATTTTTGGCTGCATTGGGTCTTTGTTGCTGCGTGGGGGCTTTCTCTAGTTGTGGCGAGCGGGGGCTACTGTTCGTTGCAGTGTGTGGGCTTCTCATTGCGGTGGCTTCTCTTGCTGCGGAGCACAGGCTCTAGGTGTGCAGGCTTCAGTAGTTGCAGCATGTGGGCTCAGTAGTTGTGGCTTGTGGGCTCTAGAGCACAGGCTCAGTAGTTGTGGCTCACAGGCTTAGTTGCTCTGCAGCATGTGGGATCTTCCTGGACCAGGGATCGAACCCATGTCCCCTGCATTGGCAGGGGGATTCTTAACCACTGTGCCACCAGGGAAGTCCCTAAATAAATGATTTTTTAAAGAAACATGAGATATAATAATTAAAACAATATAGTGGGTCAATGAATAGTCACTTAGTTCAAGAATAAGGAGATGAGGGCATATGATCCTTACTTTGACTCAGAGCAATTTGCTTACACATTCTCTTTTCTCTTTATGCCTCACTTGGGATGATTTAAAGAGGAGTTAATATATACAAAAGCCCTTGAATATTTGGGGAGAGGCCCAGTTGTGCATTTTATGAGTTAAAGTGCAAAAACAATGAGCACACAAGTCTCTTCTTCAGATAGATTGCGCACCATTACGTGTCTCAGTGGGAGTGAGCAGCCTCACCTGCACCTGAGAAACAGGGATCCTGAGCACTTATATAATGAGCAGTCATGGCCATTTATCTCTTTTGGCAAAGGGCTTGGAGTGGCAATCTTCATGAGTCATTATTTTTCAATTGCAGAGTGAGGCTAAGTATCTGTTTTCCTCTGCTTATGCTTCAATAACAGAATAGCATAAACTGGGTGGCTTAAACAAGAGACACTTATTTCTCACAGTTCTCAAGGCTGGGGAGTTCATGATCAAGGTGCTGGCAGATTGGTTTCTGGTAAGAGCTCTCTTCCTGGCTTGCAGACATCTGCATCCTCATATGGCAGAGAGAGAGATCATCTCTCCAGTGTCTCTTCTTATAAGAACACTAATCCCATTATGAGGGATCTACACATATGACCTAATTACCTGACAAAGGCCCCATCTCCAAAGACCATCACATTGGGGATTAGGGCTTCAACATCTGAATTTTTTTGTCTGGGATTGGGGGTAGGGGACACAAACATTCAGTCTATAACATGCATATGTATCTGACAAGTTGTAGAACACAAGCATTCCTTAGTTGGAAACTAAGGTCTAGATCCTCGAGGCCAGGAATTTCTACTACTTTTCAGTCTCCATGGTAGATAAAAAATACACATTTATTGATGACTGATAAAAAAAAAAGTACTAGATGAAATCATTAAACATAATACTCAAATCTTCTTTATGTTCTGTATTTTAGGAAATGGGAACTATTTTAAAGATACAGAAATTGTAGAGAATAACAAAACATCCATATCCCTGCTAATCAACTCTAACAGTTTTAACATTTTGCCATATTTGCTTCAGATTTTTTAAAAAAGAAATACAACATTACAGATGCAATGCACTATGGATTAGCTAATCATATTATATCAATGTTAAATTTTCTCATTTTGATCATTATACCATCGTTATTATTTAAGGGTAAAGGAGCACTATGTGTGCAACCTACTCTCAAATAATTCAGAAAAAAAAGTGTGTGTGTGTGTGTATGTGTGTGTAGGGTGTGTAGAGAGAGAGAAACAGAGAGGGGGAGAGAGAGAGATGTTTAAAGCAAAAGAGAGAAAAAAGAATGAGAATAAGAGAGGATAGAGATGAAAAAATAGATAAAGTGAGGGAAAGGATATATGAGAGTTCTTTGTTCTAGTCTTGTACTGTTTCCTAAACTTCAAATTATATCAAAATGAAAACCTGCCAAATAATTACAGATACATTTGAAGCCTCTGTGTGTCATACCATAATTCCTATAATTACTATTACTTTCCCAAAGTAATTATTACTATGAATTTGGTGTTTATCATTCCCATGCATAGCTTTGTAATTTTTTAAACAAATATGTATGTTCAAAAGCAATTTAGTTTCTAAAATCTTTATATGAATACTATTCTTTATATATTCTTCTAGAGATATTATATACATATGTATATATGTACATATGTTTATACATACCAGCAAAAATGTTATATGTATCTGTTTATTTCTATTTTCACAGAAATGGTAACAGTGTAATACACTATTATGAGCCCTCTTTTCTTCAAATAAAAATATGCCTTAGACACTGTTTCCAGTTATTTCATAAAGAGTATTTCTAGAATTTTTGTTGTTTCACAGTACTCCATTTGTATGAAAACATCAAAATTTATTTAAAGTTTCCTGTTTTTATGAAATTATTTCCAATCTGCTATATGAAATAATGTTTCAGTGAATAACTTTGTGCATTCATCAGTTAGCACATTTTGCCCATGTGTGAATTATCTGTAAGATAAATTCCTACAAGTAAAATTGCTGCCAAAAGGTATATTCATTTGTAATTTGGGTAGGTATTATCTATCTATCTATCTACATCATCCATTATCTATCTACAGAGTTACCAATAATATAGTCTCACATCAGTAACATGAGAACGTGGGTTCCCTGTCAACATAGGATGTTAAGAAAATTACTTATTTTGCCAAGTTGATGGGTGAAAAATTATTTTTCTTTGTGGTTGCTTTAAAGTTTATTGTAAAAGTCTCTAGTTTATGTAGGTTTAAGCATCATTTATATTTCCTTTTTTATGTGGGCTGTGTGCTTAAATGCTTTGTCTGATTTTCTAAATTGTTGTTGGTAATTTTCTTATTAATTTGAGAGAGAGCTTTATAAATTAAGGGGAATTATCCCTTTGTCATGTAAATTGAAAATATTATCTTTAGGTTTGTGATTTGTCTTTGACTCTGCCTATAGTGGTTTCTGCTGTGCAGGTTTATTTTTTAAAATCTAATTGAATTAATCAGTATTTTTTCTCATGTCTTCTTTTGTGTCATAGCTGGAAAGCTCTTACCATTCTGGGTTGAAAACAAGGAAACAATTTTTGTTCACACTAGTACTATCATGGTTTCAATTTTTACATTTAAATCATTGATCTCTCTGGAATTTACTCTGGGTTAGGTGTAAGACGGGTATCTACTTTTTTTTCTTAAACAGATGGTATCTGAATATTAACTTTTGAATAATTCATTTTCTTCCATTGATTGTAAAAGATACCTTGTCATATACCTAGATGCGTATGTGCCAATATAAAACCATAGTTTTATATTATTACAGTTTTATATTAAAATTTACTCCTGATAATATTTTTTGCTCTGAAATCTACTTTGTCTAATATTAATAGAGCCATCCCAGCTTTTGATTACTGAAAGCATGGTATATCTTTATCCACATTTTTATTTTTAACCTATTTACATCTTACCTTTAAAGTTGGTTTCTTGTAGCTCTTGTTCTTTTTATATAATCTGACAATCACTTGCCTTTTAATCTGAGTATTGATAGATGCAAACTATTACATTCAGAACGGATAAACGACAAGGTCCTACAGTATAGCACAGGAAATTATCAATATATCCAATCTCCTGGGATAAACGATAATGGAAAAGAACATTTAAAAAGGAATGTATATATGGGTAAAACTGAGTCACCTTGCTGTACAGCAGAGATTGGCACAGCATTGTAAATTAACTATACTTCAATAAAAAAAAAACTTCACAAAAAAAGAAATAAAAGGCATCCAAATTAGAAAGGAAGAAGTAAAATTATCTCTATTTGCAGATGACATGATATTATATATAGAAAACAGTAAAGACTCCACCAAAAAACCGTTAGAATAAATAAATTCAGTAAAGTTGCAAGATACAAAATTGATATATGAAAATCAGTCGCACTTCTATACATTAACAGTGAACTATCAGAAAGAGAAATTAAGAAAACAATCCCATTTATAATAGCATCACAAAGAAAAAAATCTTCAACACTGCTTCTAGGTTATTTGGTTATGATATGTGCCTTAATGTAGTTTTCATCATGGTTCTTGTGCTTGGGTTTTGTTGAACTTGAATCTGTGAGTTCATGATTTTCATCAAATTTGGAAAATGGCCATTATTTCTTCAAATATTTTTGTTTGTTCCTCCTTTTTTGGAGCACCAATTACATATCTGTTGAGCCACTTGAAGTTGACCTGAAGTTCAGTGATTTCTTATGCATTTTTTAAAACATTTACTATGTGTTTCATTTTGGATTGTTTCTATTGGCATATCCTCAAGTTAATCTTTCTTTTCTCCTGCTGAGTGTAATGTGCTGTTAATGCCATTAAATGTATTTTTAATTTTAGCTGTTGAATATTTATTGTTTCCAGAAATTCGATTTGGAATTCTTTTTATATCCTATGCTTCTAGTTAGCAAACTCAATTTTTTTCTATCTTATTAAATATATCAAATATAGTTCTATTAACTAATGTCCTTTCTAATAATTCCATTATTTCTGAATCTGTTTCTATTGATTGATTTTCTTTTCTACTCAGTATTGGTGGCATTTTCTTTCTTGTACTCCTAGTAATTTTGATTGGATCAGTGATATTGTGGATTTTACCTTGTTAAAAGTTGGAATTTATTTTTTATTTATTTATTTTTTACATCTTTATTGGAGTATAATTGCTTTACAATGGTGTGTTAGTTTCTGCTTTATAACACAGTGAATCAGTTATACATATACATATGTTCCCATATCTCTTCCCTCTTGCGTCTCCCTCCCACCCACCCTCCCTATCCCACCCCTCCAGGCGGTCACAAAGCACCGAGCTGATCTCCCTGTGCTATGTGGCTGCTTCCCACTAGCTATCTATTTTACGTTTGGTAGTGTATATATGTCCATGCCACTCTCTCACTTTGTCACAGCTTACCCTTCCCCCTCCCCATATCCTCAAGTCCATTCTCTAGTAGGTCTGTGTCTTTATTCCTGTCTTACCCCTAGGTTCTTCATGACATTTTTTTTTCTTAAATTCCATATATATGTGTTAGCATACGGTATTTGTCTTTCTCTTTCTGACTTACTTCACTCTGTATGACAGACTCTAGGTCTATCCACCTCATTACAAATAGCTCAATTTCGTTTCTTTTTATGGCTGAGTAATATTCCATTGTATATATGTGCCACATCTTCTTTATCCATTCATCCGACGATGGGCACTTAGGTTGTTTCCATCTCCGGGCTATTGTAAATAGAGCTGCAATGAACATTTTGGTACATGACTCTTTTTGAATTATGGTTTTCTCAGGGTATATGCCCAGTAGTGGGATTGCTGGGTCATATGGTAGTTCTATTTGTAGTTTTTTAAGGAACCTCCATACTGTTCTCCATAGTGGCTGTACCAATTCACATTCCCACCAGCAGTGCAAGAGTGTTCCCTTTTCTCCACACCCTCTCCAGCATTTATTGTTTGTAGATTTTTTGATGATGGCCATTCTGACTGGTGTGAGATGATATCTCATTGTAGTTTTGATTTGCATTTCTCTAATGATTAATGATTTTGAGCATTCTTTCATGTGTTTGTTGGCAGTCTGCATATCTTGTTTGAAGAAATGTCTATTTAGGTCTTTTGCCCATTTTTGGACTGGGTTGTTTGTTTTTTTGTTATTGAGCTGCTTGTAAATCTTGGAGATTATTCCTTTGTCAGTTGCTTCATTTGCAAATATTTTCTCCCATTCTGAGGGTTGTCTTTTGGTCTTCTTTATGGTTTCCTTTGCTGTGCAAAAGCTTTTAAGTTTCATTAGGTCCCATTTGTTTATTTTTGTTTTTATTTCCATTTCTCTAGGAGGTGGGTCAAAAAGGATCAAGTGGGGTTTATTCCAGGAATGCAAGGATTGTTCAGTATACGCAAATCAATCAATGTGATACACCATATTAACAAATTGAAGAATAAAAACCATATGATCATCTCAATAGATGCAGAGAAAGCTTTTGACAAAATTCAACACCCATTTATGATAAAAACCCTGCAGAAAGTAGGCATAGAGGGAACTTTCCTCGACATAATAAAGGCCATATATGACAAATCCACAGCCAGCATCATCCTCAATGGTGAAAAACTGAAACCATTTCCACTAAGATCAGGAACAAGACAAGGTTGCTCACTCTCACCACTATTATTCAACATAGTTTTGGAAGTTTTAGCCACAGCAATCAGAGAACAATAAGAAATAAAAGGAATCCAAATCAGAAAAGAAGTAAAACTGTCATTGTTTGCAGATGACATGATACTATACATAGAGAATCCTAAAGATGCTACCAGAAAACTACTGGAGCTAATCAATGAATCTGGTAAAGTAGCAGGATACAAAAGTAATGCACAGAAACCTCTTGCATTCCGATACACTAATGATGAAAAATCTGAAAGAGAAATTAAGGAAACACTCCCATTTAATATTGCAACAAAAAGAATAAAATACCTAGGAATAAACCTACCTAAGGAGATAAAAGACCTGTATGCAGAAAATTATAAGATGCTGATGAAAGAAATTAAAGATGATACAAATAGATGGAGAGATATACCATGTTCTTGGATTGGAAGAATCAACATTGTTGAAACGACTATACTACCCAAACCAATCTACAGATTCAGTGCAATCCCTATCAAACTATCACTGGCATTTTTCATAGAACAAAAAATTGCACAATTTGTATGGAAACACAAAAGATCCCAAATAACCAAAGCAATCTTGAGAACGATAAATGGAGCTGGAGGAATCAGGCTCCCTGACTTCACACTATATTACAAAGCTACAGTAATCAAAACAGTATGGTACTGGCACAAAAACAGAAAGATAGCTCAATGGAACAGGATAGAAATCCCAGAGATAAACCCACACACATATGGTCACCTTATCTTTGATAAAGGAGGCAAGAATATACAGTGGAGAAAAGACAGCCTCTTCAATAAGTGGTGCTGGGAAAACTGGACAGGTACATGTAAAAGTATGACATTAGAACACTCCCTAACACCATACACAAAAATAAACTCCAAATGGATTAAAGACCTAAATGTAAGGCCAGAAACTATCAAACTCTTAGAGGGAAACATAGGCAGAACACTCTATGACATAAATCACAGCAAATCCTTTTTGACTCACCTCCTAGAGAAATGTAAATATACTAGAATTTATAGTGTTCTTTGTGCCTGGAACGGTGTTATGATCATCACATATGCTGTCCATTTTAATATTTACAACTGTTCCAGGAGGTGGTGCTATTAGATTGAACCATACAAAATTGCCCACCTTTGATCATTTCTGACTTACAAAAATGACAATATCATAAGGTTCAACCTATTATTGTTACCCTTAACTACTGAAAGAGCAGATGCTTAGAATGGTTATGCTTCTTTTCCAAGGTTACATAGATTGTTGTTGATGGCACTGGTAGCTTTAAATAAAGTTTGTCGGAATCCAGACCTCATGCTTTTAACCAGAATGCTATCCTGCTTCTGCATACGCTGTTCTATACAACTTTTCACTATATGCCTATGTATACTATTGTTCTCTTCCTTATGTCCACACATGTATTTGCACATACTGAGAATGGGACTGCTTGCTCTGGTTTCTTCTTAACGTTAAGATCACTCTAGGGCCTTCCTACTCAAAGTACAGCCTGTGGGTCAGCAGCATTGAACAACTGATAGAAATGCAGAATCTCAGGCCACACCCAGGACCTCTGAATCAGAAACCTCACTTTAACAAAATCTCCATAAGTGTACATAAAAGTTTGATAAGTGTGGCTAGGACATTCTAAAAGTCTGTCTGAAAGCATAAACCACTGGAAGCTCTTACCTGGTGAGGAAGGACAATATAACATTCCTTAAATGGAAAAAATGGAGGTGAAATGTACCCTATCCAATATAGATAATTCTTATGCATTCAGATAGGTGGAACTGATGAGGAATTTTGCGTGTTCAGAAAATTCAGATGTTGCGATCCTTGAGGACAGAGAGAAATGAGGTCATAAGGTCTTATCCAATTGGCCAACCCTATCGGGCTTCTTAATTCTTCTGTCACTCATGTTGACCTTCTATTTGCTCTGTCCCCACCTTATGAAAACTGAGCTCCATTCCTGAAAGTGCTGGCAAAAGTTTCATCTTCCTATTTTTGTGGGGTTTAAAAAATAACATGCTGAAAAGTGTGTAAATAAAGAGCTTACTCTAATCCAAGGGGATTTACCCAGCGCTGATTCACATCCTATTAACTCTAGCGAAAGCCTTCATTCAGGCTGATAGAGAACTCACAAGAAGAAGATATTGAATTAGGTAGAACAAGAAGCAGGCCTCGGGAAATCCCAGGAGCTAGAATCAAGAGTTTTGAGAGGACCCAGCTAGGATTTTGGTCTGAGCAGGTACCAAGGATAATGAAAATGGCCAAGGGGATGAGAAATATGCTGAGTCAATAGGTCAGACCTGTGTAATTTGCTGATGTAGTCAAATCCCCCACCCACCCCCTAGTTTAATAAAACTGTGAATTGCTACTTCATAGGTAATAGGAGGAAAGAGAAGGTAATGAATAGCCATTAAGCAACTCTGCTTTTATCTGGTTTAGGCAAAGGAAGTTTATAGGTTAGAAAATATTAAGCCAATGCATATATACTTGTGTTAATTTTAATCAGCTTTGTATATTTTTGCACATTAATGAAAGTAATTATTATGGTTTCAAATGGGAATTATTAGCACCTATTTAAAAATGCCAGTGGTACAAAATGGTATTCAGAGAAAGTTTCCCACCAAATTTGGTTCTTCTCTTAAGGGACTATCAATATTACCCTTTCCTTGTGATTTTTTTCCCCAAAGAGATTCATTTCAGAATGTTTTACACAATGATAGCCTATTATATTGTTTTGCACTCTAATCTTTTTGCTAAACAGTATATCCTGGAGATTGTTCCACATCAATACCTATAAAACTGCCTCATTATTTTTAGTAGCTTTGTAGTGGTCTATTGGATGTTTGGATGTTATTATGATTTCCTTAACCAATCCTATATTGCTGGACATTTAAGTTGTTTTCACACTTTGCTTTGACATGTCTGAGTGCATGAGAAAGATAACAGTTAAGGGTAGAGACTCATGAGATGACCTGCTTGGGTTCAAATCCCAGCTCTGTCAATTTTAGTTAGTGGGAAAGTGACCACACTCTGTGTCTTCTGACACAAGGTAAGCAGTATGCAAGGGTGAACTACTTTTACTTGAGTTAATGTATCTGTAGGATCAATTTCCAGAAGTTGAATTGCTATGTCTTTGAGTGTATGCATTCAAGACTGTGATAGGGTTTCCCTGGTGGCGCAGTGGTTGAGAGTCCGCCTGCCGATGCAGGGGACGCGGGTTCGTGCCCCGGTCCGGGAAGATCCCACATGCCGTGGAGTGGCTGGGCCCGTGAGCCATGGCCGCTGAGCCTGCGCGTCCGGAGCCTGTGCTCGGCAACGGGAGAGGCCTCAACAGTGAGAGGCCCGCGTACCGCAAAAAAAAAAAATTGTGATAGACATTGTCAAGGTGCCCTTCATAGCTGTTTACAACTTAAACAAAGAATAATTGTACCTTTTCCTCCATATTTTCTCCAACATTGAGTATGTTGGTAAACAAACTTTTAATTTTTTTCTTCTGTTTATTAACCATTTAAAATGCTAACCAGTAGTAAAGCTTGGAGAGAATTGAAGGAGAACCCAAAGTTGAAGAACAGGATTAAAATAAGATGTTTTCCATTTTTTTCTAGGGTATATTTTATCACTGCAGAAGGAGTTAAATATAATTCAATTTTTATCAACCTAATGCTATCAAACTCCAGTAAAACTTCAAAATCCATGTCTTAGGAGGCAAACCAGCTTGTTCTCCCATGTTTCTGTTCTCTCCTTACTTGCACACTAGACTGTACTTCTCAGTTGCCTTGCATTTAGGAGAGTCCATGTGCCTAGTCTGTGGCAAAGTAGAGTAGGAGAAAACTTTGCACCTACTGCCAAGCCTAGCTCCTAAAATATCTTGTATTATCTTCTGTTTGCTCTTTCTTTGCTCATCGGGCAGCCAGATGCAGAGGATCCTGGCAGTTCTCAAAGGCCCTAGGGAATGGTGGAGCCACCAGATGGAAGGAGCCTAGGTTCCTGTATGACTGTGTGGAGGAGAGCACGCTCCACAGTCCCCACTGACTATCATGAGACTGTGACATTAGTGAGAGAAAAAAAAAATGTGTTCTGTAAAGCCACTATTTTGGGGGTGTTTGTTTTAGTAGTTTAACCTACTCCAGTGTTTCTTGACATTATTTTGATTATTACCTCTCAAAGTAGAATTGTTAGATTTTTTTTCATAATTGCCCCCTTCATGAAATTTTAATACCACAGGTATAGTGTATTTCTGTTTATGTGATGTATGTACATCTGTGTCTGTGCTTTTTCAATAGAAAGAGTAAGATCATTTTGCTCCCCATCCACTCACTAAGAACCAATGTTTGTTCCAGTGGGGGTCCTATTTCTCCCATTGGTAGTGCATGGTCTATCCTGACTAATACACTTTGAAACACTTTGAAGAACACCTTTAAATTTTTCTTGGGGTAGTTCAAGACTGTACTACTGGGAAGTAAAGAAGCAAAAAGATTGGCTGAGCTTCCAGGAGTTCTTCTCATTCTGAGTTTCTGTTTGGCATTCATAATCTTCATAAATGCCATGATTTTGCATGTTAGTCACTGTTAGGAATTCTGACAGGACATGTGCTTTATATTCACTCGTTACAATGCATTGATTCCTCTGTATGTGGATGAGGGAGGTGAGAGGTGAAGAGGGAGTGGGGAGAGTGGCCTAGACTGTTATGCATTATAGTCATTTTAATGTGACCAGATAGCACAATTATCATCATATCAATTACCATCACACTCCAGTGCCTTGTGAGACTGAGCTGAGGAAGGATAAGAAGGCCCAGGACCACTGAGTGATTAAGATGAAGCTGCTTGGTAACTTGTTCATAAAATTCTATATTTGAAAGCACACTGTCATCTTTACTTTCTCAGTAAATAAGCACCTCAGAAACTTCTTAAAAGGAGTAGGAAGGAATAGAGACAGACACAGGAGCTCTTTTTCTGTGGACCATGCACTTTATGTGGTAAACACAAGCATACATCCTTGTCAACATTTGTTATTTTCCTTCTTTCTTTTTAAATAATACTTCCTCCCTCCCTTCTTTCCTTCCTTCCTTTTTTTCTTTTTTTGATAGTAGCCATCCTAGTGGGTATAGGTGTTATCTCATTGTGGTTTTGATTTCCATTTCCTTAATGATTAATGATAGTGAGCATCTTTTCATATGCTTGTTGGCTATGTGTATGTCTTCTTTGGTGAAATGTTTATTCAAGTCCTTGGCCCCCCTTTTTTTTTTTTTTTGCCCCAAGGTCTGGTTCCTTTATTCTTTTTTTCTTTCAGCTTCATTGAAGTATAATTCATATAAAATTGTGAGATATTTAAAGTGTACATAGTGGTGATTTGATACACATATACATTGTGAAAGAATTTCTCCCATCTAGTTAATTAACGCATACATCACCTCACATTACTTCTTCCCATTTTGGGGCAAGAACAGTTAAATTCTACTTTCTTAGCAAATTTCAGTTATACAATACAGTGTTATCAATTATAGTCACCATGTTTTACATTAGATTCTCAGACCTTATCTTGTAGCTGAAAGTTTATACCTTTTCACCAACCCCTCTCTATTTTCCCCATCCCCCAACCCCTTGTTGAGTGTAGGAGTTTATTACATATTCTGGAATATTAATCCCTTATCAGATATATGATTTGCAAATATTTTTGCCCATTCTTTGCTTTGCCTTTTCACTCTGTTGACTGTTGCCGTTAATATACTATTTCACTATGAAAATTCCATTTTCTCTAACCATGAGGTTTTCATGTGTATATTGGCTATTTATATTTATTTTTCTGTGAACTGCCTATATATGTCCTTTGCCTATTTTTCTGTTAGTAATTTGTGTTTTCTTATTGAATTGAACTGCCTTTTCTTCTGCTTATAAGTTAAAAATAGTTTTCATTTGCCATATGTCTTTTAAATTTGTTAATCGAATTTAGTCTATAAATATTGTTTTTAAAAAGTTTTCCATATTCAAATTTAATAATCTTTTATTCCATGACTTAGAAAAGCTAGAACCCTTGTTTAGCTAAGGTTGTAAATATTTATGCAAATTATATACATACATAAACACACAAACCTACCCATTATTTTCTAGCACTTTTGTAGTTTTAGTTTAAATTTTTGGGAGGTTGGCATCAGTTTATTTTTCCAGTTTGCTATCCGGCTGACCTTATACTCTTTATTAAATAATCTCATTTACTGCTACAAATTTGAATTGCCACCTCTGTTATGTATTAAATAATCATATTATTTTCTAGATTTTCTTAGTCATAATATTAAAAAAATTAAATTATAAAAATTTTGGATTATCTATCTTTCTAGTATTTATTTGCTAAAATACAGAGTATCGGTGCAAGAATATACAACAAACTAGTAACTGCAGTGACTCTTGCAAGGGGAACAGAAAATAGGGTAACTGGAGGAAATGGAAAAGAGAAGAGACTAACTTTCTACTGTGTACTCCTATGTATATTTTGAGTCTAATACTATTTGCAAGTGTAAACCTATACAAAAATAAATAAATAAATTTAAATGGTACATAAACATCAAACACTACCTTGCGTCTACCCTTGTCACCCCTGCCTGCTCACAAGAATGTTCTCGTACCCTTTAATCACCATCATTGACCCGAAGATGCAGAAAATTGCAGGACCACTTAAGATCTTTTTTTTTTGTGGTATGCAGGCCTCTCACTGCTGTGGCCTTTCCCATTGTGGAGCACAGGCTCCGGACACGCAGGCTCAGAGGCCATGGCTCATTGGCCCAGCCGCTCCGTGGCATGTGGGATCTTCCCGGACCGGGGCACGAACCCGTGTCCCCTGCATCGGCTGGCAGACTCTCAACCACTGCACCACCAGGGAAGCCCGTCATCTTTTTTTAATATAAATTTATTTATTTATTTATTTTTGGCTGCATTGGGTCTTCATTGCTGTATGCAGGCTTTCTCTATTTGAGGCAAGCGGAGCTACTCTTCATTGCGGTGCGCAGGCTTCTCATTGTGGTGGCTTCTCTTGTTGCGGAGCATGGGCTCTAGGCACACGGGCTTCAGTAGTTGTGGCATGCAGGCTCAGTAGTTGTGGCTCGTGGGCTCTAGAGTGCAGGCTCAGTAGTTGTGGCACACAGGTTTAGTTGCTCCGTGGCATGTAGGATCTTCCCAGACCAGGGCTTGAACCCGTGTCCCCTGCATTGGCAGGGGGACTATTAACCACTGTGCCACCAGGGAAGCCCCCTAACTCTTCATGTGAAGAAAATGTGGAGTTTGCCCTGGGAGGTAAATAGAGCTCCAGAGAGGAGAGGGCAATGAAGGTCATGGGCAGGATGCTAACAGGATGTAAATCTCCTGGGACTGTAGGATTCTCTGGTAGGAGATCCGGGGAGAGCTTTTGAGACTCACATGATTATTATCGTTATCATCTCCAATGATAAAACTCTAAGCCGTATTTCATAAGTGTATTCTGTGTAATATCAATCTGTCAAGGTACTCTTTTTTTTTTTTTTTTTTTTTTTTTTTTTCCTTGCGTTATGCGGGCCTCTCACTGTTGTGGCCTCTCCCATTTGCGGAGCACAGGCTCCGGACGCGCAGGCTCAGTGGCCATGGCTCACGGGCCCAGCCGCTCCGCGGCATGTGGGATCTTCCCGAAACGGGGCACGAACCCGCGTCTCCTGCATCGGCAGGCGGACTCTCAAGCACTGCGCCACCAGGGAAGCCCTGTCAAGGTACTCTTTGATTTGTTTTCCCCCTTGTGGTCAATGGAGTTTGCAAAACCAGTAGTGTCTCCTCTTTGGAGGATGATGATACACCCTAACATTTTAAATGTCTGAAAAATTTTGCAATTAGAGAAACCTCTAATTTTTGTTTAAACTAGAATCTCTAAACTTATTTGACCACAGAATCATTCTCACCCACCCATCTCTCCAATCTGGTCATGACCAACTGTGGCAGTGTAAAGTGGGAGCAATGTAAATGTTAACAACCAAAAGAAAGAGACAAGTGTTGAAACTGCAGAAAAGAAATGCCAATCTGAATTTGTGTAAGGCTAAATTTTTAGAAGACTATTTTAGGCATTTTGATTATAATAAAAAGGGGCTGGATTATAAATAATTCAGCAAATAAAAATATTGCTAATAAATGAGTGCGTTTGGAACTTGAAAACAGTCCTCTTCTGCAGGATACACAACACCAATAATCATGTTTTTTACTCTTCACATGTTTAGCAATTCCTAAGATGGCCAAAGTGGTCATCAGTTCAGACCCTTTCTGAATTAGCCAAGTCTGAATTAGGCACATCTAAACCAGTGACATCTGCCTAAGTTTGCAAGTTCTGGAATAAGGATACAAACTCCATTTTCTGATTTTTCTTTTTCTAGAATGTCTAAAGCAATGGTTGAAAATGGTAGATCTAAAGGGTAGGCTGGGAGAGTGTGAGAAGCAGGGAGGAGAGAGGAAGAGATACCTTAAGTATCTCTTGTACACCAGACATACTCTTCCTTGCCTCCATTTTGGAGTAGTAATCCAAATTCTGGGTAGTCAGGATCAGTTGCCCCAGCCAGCACAGTAACTCCCTTCCTTGCCTGTTGATTCAGAAGCATGAGCCCAAAGTGGCCAAGTGATAGTCTTACTTCCAGTTCAGTGGAATCACTGCTGTGTCTCCTGGCAGAAGTATTCCTTCCTCTGGAATTAAGACCTCTAGGCCAGAATAGCATAAGATTACAGGAACAGAAAGAAAAAAAATTTGCTAGTGGATATCTAGGGGTAATATTGAGTGATGCCACTCCCATTTGCACCCCTTCATTCCTGGCCCTGTGAATCCTGGCTCTGGGAGGAATAGCACCATATATCAGATGCTGATTCAGAGCATGTGCTGCCTTCTGGAGAACCTTACCCCCACTTTGCAAGGAATTGCCACTTACCTGGTGCTGTAACTGAGTGTTCAAAGAGCCATTGCAGCATTCTATCAAGCCAGCTGATTCAGAGTGGTGGAGAACATGGTAAGACCAATGTATTCCATGAACATGGGCCCATTGCCACACTTCTACACTGAAGTGAGTTCCTTGATCAGAAACAGTGCTGTGTGGAATACCATGACAACGGATCAGACAAAGGCATTCTATAAGTCCACAGATGGTAGTTTTGGCAGAAGCATTGCATGCAGGGAAGGTAAATCCATTAAAATCTAGAAAACGAGATTTCGAGAGTATGAATTTGTCGATGTTTATTTATTATTGGACAAAGGTAAGAGAGGATTGGGTCTGGCACAAATGAGCAGTTTGATCAATAAACATCAATGAGGTAGAGCAGGCTCTATTGCAGCCTAGATGAACTCTGAGTCAAGAATTGTGACTCTTTTCCAGGTCCTTTGGTTTGACAGGATTTTTGATCCTAAGAAGGGAATAACTTACATATAGAACAAGAGTAGTCTGTCACTGGTATTTTTCTCATTTTAGATTAATTTTTTGGCAGTATAGAAGTAATTTTTGAAGCATAGGAACACATTTTACAGGGTCTGAACATCACTGAGGCAAAATTAATTTGTTTAATTCATGTTATCGCAGCAGAATTAGAAAATATAATTCTGCAAAAGGAAAATGTATTAAATGAAAGTAATATCATTAGGATGACCATTGTTAACACTTCAGGTTCAAGTAGATTATCACTTAATTAACGTTTTCTTAGGTGAAGATCCATTGAATGAGATTATTGGTGCTCCCTATTCCTTCTAAATAGTATAACGTTGGTTGCCACTGTGTGCTGGACAAGGGCGATTGGCAGACTTCTGATATTTCCCCTCCCTCCAGCTGAGCTCTGTCCTCACTGGGAATCATCAGTTGTTTTTGTACCAAATTCTTATTTATGTAACTATGTAATTAAATGTTATGTAAAAGATGAGCAAAAAAAATGTCAATTCTATGAAAACTAGGTTGAACACTTTGAGAGAATTTGATTAATAGTGATACTCATGAACTGAATAATTTGGTATGAGCAAAATAGCTGTAAAAGATAAAAGAGTAAAATAAAAATCTGAAAAGATTTTACACTCAGATTTCCTTACAACATATAGTTTTGTTTGATTTCTGTAAAAATGAAATCACATCATATATAATCTTTGGAGACTTTTTTTTTCACTTAGCAGTTTGTGAGGTTCTGTAATTATAGTTAATTCTGTAGTTATAGCTTACTCATTTTCACTGCTACGTAGTGTCCAATGACATTCATAATGTAACAAAATTTATTAATCTATTTTTCTGTTGATAGATACTTCATTTGCTTTACTATTTACTTCTATAACTATGCTACAATAAACATTTCTGTGATGGATTGTAATTAATAGTTCTTTCAGCAAATTTCTGTGGGAGGTAAACTCTCTCACATGAAATGTTTAAATATATATTTATTTTCCATTGACTGAGAATAATAGTTTATTCAGAAAAAGAACTTTAGGTTGACAGTTGTTTTGAACTCTTCATTTTGAATATATATGAGTAATTTCCTTCTAAATTCTTTCGTTGGTGATGACATGTCTGCTCTGAGTATAAGTCATACCTTTGTGAGTAAGCTCTCTTCTTTGGTAGCCTTTATGGTTTTCTAGTATGCACTTTCATTGTGAATATTCATATCCTTGTGGAACATTCTCAGCACTATTTTTTTGAATATTGTTGCTTTGTCATATTCCTTCTGTTCTTTTGGAATGCTTATTAAAATATGTTCAAAATATTTTTCATTCAACTATTTTAAGTGCTTTTTCATAACTTTTCATCTCTTTATCTCTGTGATGTTTCCTTTGTGAATTCGTTATTACTGTAATATATTGATGTTTCCCTCTTTGATGTCTATTTAGAATTTGGTTCATGTTCTATTTTCTTTTTTAAAAAAAGATTTATTTATTATTTATTTGTTTTATTTATTATTTTTGGCTCCTCTGGGTCTTAGTTGCAGCACGCAGGATCTTCATTGAGGCATGCAGGATCTTTCCATTGCAGCATGCAGGCTTCTCTCTAGTTGTGGCACGCAGGCTCCAGGGTGTCTGGGCTCTGTAGTTTGCAGCACGTGGGCTCTCTAGTTGAGGTGTGCGAGCTCAGTAGTTGTGGCATGCAGGCTTCGTTGCCCCGCGGCATCCCTGACAGGGGATAGAACCCGCATCCCTGGCATTGTAAGGCAGATTCTTTACCACTGGACCACGAGGAAAGTCCCTCATGTTCTATTTTCAATTGATAACTATATTTATGTCAATTTTCAGATTTCATAATAGTTCATTTCTTATATTCTCCTTCATTTTCCTTTATTTTTTCTCTCCAAGGACCAAAAACACTTATTTTAAAGTTATTTTCAGATTGCTTTATTTTCTTTTTATTGGGATTCATTAATCTACTAATTTGTTTTCTTGTCTTTCTTTATGAATTTTCTTCATCTGCAATGGAAAAGTAATATGCAGGCTCATCTTGATTAAGAAATTTTTCTTTTATTTTTCCTTCATATTGAATATTGAAGCTTTCATTCCCAAATGAGGTCATATTCAAGGCTTGAGGATTCTATCCCCTTTTAGATTAAGACTAATTTTATTCAGTTCATGGCTAGCAGAAGGTCTCTGCTTTCTCCTACTTCCCTTATTAAAAAGCTATATATGTGTATAAAATATGCAATAGCCTACATGGTGGTAATAGCTTTTTCTTATGTTTTACTTTTTTCTTAAATGTCTCTCTTTGCACACAGGAGAGCCCTAACCTGTTTCCAGTTACCAAGCACTGAGCCTAATGCTGGTCCCTGAGCTTACATGGGTCATTTTGAGTTTTCGTTTCCCACAGAAATATCATTTCAATTGTCTCCTCCTACTTACTACTTATTACATTCCTACTTACTACTTTGGTATTTAGTTCTGTTTCTGGACTATGGTGACATTTTACCTTTTGTAAAACAATTGTTAAGGCTATATCTTTTTTTATTATATTTTAAAATATTTTATCAGTTATTGTTTGGAGCAGGAAGACTTTGTGTGTGTGTGTGTGTGTGTGTGTGTGTGTGTGTGTGTGAAAAGTGCCCACACAGCTTCATCTTACCTGGGAGTTGCTTCCTAATAATTTCATAGATTTTCTTATATGTAAAGATAGTAACCCTTTTGCTACCAGTTTGTTGTTTTACTCAGTTTGTCATATTCTTTTGTATATTGTATTTTTAAATTAATTTTTTATTGAAGTATAGTTGATTTACAATGTTGCATTAATCACTGCTGTACAGCAAAGTGACTCAGTTATACATATATATATATTTGTTTTTAATATATTCTTTTCCATTATGATTAATCATAGGAAATTGAATATAGGTCTCTTTGCTATACAGTAGGACCTTGCTGTTTATCCATTCTATATATAAAAGTTTACATCTCCTAACCTCAACCTCCCACTCCATCCCTCCCCCAACCCCCTCCCCACCGGCAACCACCAATCTGTTCTCAATGTCCGTGATTCTGTTTCTGTTTCATAGATAGGTTCATTTGTGTCATATTTTAGATTCCACATATAAGTGATATCATATGGTATTTGTCTTTCTCTTTCTGACTTACTTCACTTAGTATGATAACCTCTAATTGCCTTGCCTTGTATGTTGTATTTTTGATTACAGATGTTTTAAACTTTACAGTTTCTCTCTTCTCTTTGGTATCACACTTATGAAATATTGATCTATATTTTGTTCTAGTACTTTTATAGTTCTTAATTTTCTAAAGTATTTAGATACTCAATTTTCCTAAAATATATTTTTGAGATAGAAATAGTACTATTTTTCCCTGAATAATTAGTATATTATTTACTATACATCTCACATATGTTAAACAGCTCATCATATCAACTGACTTGTAATATCTGATAATATTATACATTCTGGTTTATAGCCGTTGATTCTTTATATTATTTTCTGTTTAACTCTGCTGGTTCCAGCAGCGTTCATTGCTTTGTATGAGTTTTAACATGAAGGTGCTTCCTTAGTAAGTTGCAGACACATGGGTGGGAGAGACCAAACTGTGGACCCTGGTGGAGATTTCTAAGGTGTCACCTTCTGAGACTCAGCTTGTATAGCCAACTGTGCCCACATTTTACTACACACACTTCCACAAATTTCCACTTTACACTACTGTAATAAATTATGAGAACTAGCTTATGCAAAATGGTAAGTTGTAGCAGAAAGACTGATAGGCAGACCGCACTCCATTGCTTACTACTGATGTGACCTCCGTGATCCTGCCTTTCCTCATCTCTAAAATAGGGATTATGTACTCACTGTACAAGGATTTTGTGAAAATTCTACACAATGGATAGAAGCATCAACTACATTTCCCACTCCATGACATAAATATTTAATAGATGGTAATTATTACATGCAGAAAATTTTCTACTGAAAACCAGTGATAAAATGGAGCATTTGGGACTCCAGATGAACATTCCTCTGGGTTGATTGCCCATACTAAAAAACCCCATCAAAAACAACAAAATGTAATTAGTGAGATTATAAGAGATTTACAGAGGATATGGCCCATTGAAAATTATTTCCAGCCATTGCTAAATATCATTTTCATAATTAACTGATTTTCTAAATGAGTTCCATATGTGGGCATGTGATTACTAAGACATGTGTCATTTGGATTGTTACCTAGGAAAAGAGGTAATTCTGGGGGAATTACTATCCTAAATCTGACCCTTTTCTGAAATTTAATTTCTGAAACATAAAAGTGAAAGAAAAAAATTAATTTTAAACCAGTAGATTGATGAAAGATATTCACATCAAACTAATATTAATTGTAAGAGACACTTCATAAGTTTATTCTTCCATAGCTTGAGCTGTATTTTTTAAAGAGCAGGGTTTTACCCTTTTTGAATGGATTGGAAAAGTAAAGAGTCATCTGGGGAAATACAAAAGAGAAAAGCATTAGGCACTAAGATACTACAAGGGACTTTTCTTATTTATTTACAATAACATTTCAAGAGTGTTAAAAATCTAATCTCAAAGGTAATATATGTTAATTGCAAGAAAATTTAAAGATAGATAAATGTAAAGAAGAAAAATCATTCATAAACCCACTAAATGTAAATATTTTCAGCCATTTTTTTAAGGATAAGAATGAATAAACATCGAGTCATACTAGCCAAACTATTTGGTAATAATATACCTGTAATATTTTTCAATCTTATTTTATATTTTTCTATGACATGATTTTACTGGTTGCATAATAACCCATATACAGCCTACAGACTTTTAATTTTTAGATATTCCCCTATTGTAGAACATTTAGGTTACTTCCAGTATTTTACTATGATGTGTGATGCTGCATTAGAGTCATTTATGTGGAGCTTAGGTTCTAAAGTCAGCATGTAAGACAAAATCTCGGACAAAATTATATCTGAAATTGTCTTAAACAGTTGCCATGTGCAATGTCACCTCAAGTGACACTGATGTTCCATCTCTTTGTAAGTCTATCTTGGCTACATTTTCTCTAGAATTTCAGTATTTTTGATTATAGGCAACAGAAACTGCTCTGGCATTTTTAAGCAACAGGTTTATTCATCAGAAGATTCTGTGTTATTATACTTTACTGGGAATCAGTGGATAACTCTATTTGGAAAATGGGCAAAAACCAAGAGGTCTTTGGAGACTAGGCTGCAAGAATAATATGGTCCATGCTTCAATGCTCTAGTACAGTGGATTATCAAAGAAATGTATGGAGCATTGGAGGTTCTCTCTCTTTTTTTGTTTTCCTTTTACTCTGTGTAGAAATCTACTCCATATGATATCTTTTCCAATCTGATCCCTCCCAGTGACGGTTCCTCTCTTCATGAATTAGGGTTTTTGTTTTAAACACTCATTCTAACAGGCCACTTAAAATAAAATTTTACCTTACTCTTTCAATAGGGGTAGTTTCCCTATAATTTTCTTATTGAAATAGTAGAGAGTCTCAATAAGGTGTGCAAAGATTTGTCATTTTCTAGCATTTTACAGCTTTTCATAACCTCATAATCTTCACTTCATTTGGTCTCTCCTGCTTTCCTGTTGAGGTCATGTCTACTGACCCTGAATTTCATTATGGACTTTACTCTCCACTTCAATGTATCATTTTCTTTTTCTTTCTTTTTTTTTTTTTTTTTTTGGTCCGCGGGCCTCTCACTGCTGTGACCCCTCCCATTGTGGAGCACAGGCTCCAGACGCGCCGTCTCAGCGGCCATGGCTCACGGGCCCAGCCGCTCCATGGCATGTGGGATCTTCCCAGACCGGGGCATGAACCAGTGTCCCCTGCATCGGCAGGTGGACTCTCAACCACTGCGCCATCAGGGAAGCCCCTATCATTTTCTTTTTTGATATACTTTTATTTTTTCCTCCAGATTCAGAGGAAGGATTCACTTCCCTGAAATAAACTACTCTATGTCCTGGATCTTTTTGTGACTCCCAGTAAAATCTTAGGCTCAAACTCATGTCATTCTCATCCTTGCCTCTTCCTCCTTACTGGTCCTTCTCCTGTGCCTTCAAAATGTTGTGGAACCTGCCTGCTTTTTGTAAACCATTTTCTCTGACTTTCATTTCACCACCAAACTTTTGAATTAAAAGCTCACATCTTCCACGTTTTCACCACTTATTCTCTTTTTAAACTGCTGTAATCTCACTTCTATCTCAAAACTGTTTTCTTGACAGTCAGCAGTGAACCAGTAACTAAATTCAGGGACTGTTCTTGGCTTGAACTTCTTGGAGGCTTGAGCTGGAGATCATGTACTCCTTGAAACTGCAGATCTGTATCATTTGTTAATCTATTCCAAATATTTTTAAGTGTTTTACATATAATAACTCATCTCGTCATCACTACACTCTATGAGGTGGTATCATGATTACCCCTATTCTACCGATGAGGAAACTGGGGGCCAGAGAAGGTAAGGATTTGTCTTAAAGTCCTGTTCTTTGCTTTCTCATTTCTATTTATTTTTCTGGCTTCTGCTTTGCTGTCTTCCTTTCTACCACTTTCCTGTGAGCATTCCATTCCTCACAACAGCTATTTGTCCTCATTTTCTCTCTCTACTCACTTGCCTTCAATAAAATGGTTCTGTTTTATTAATAAGATTATCATCTTTTTGAGGATCCATTCTTACTACTCTTGTAACATAGTTTGTTCATTCTGGATTCAAAGTTCTGCTTTATTTGATTGCCCACGTCTAACTGGTCATTTCCTTTCTCTATTGAATTTATACCCACCTTTTAAAATCCAGCCTTTTCTGATCCCCCATTTCTTTTCTGGATTCCTGTAACTTTTATTGTCCTGAACAATCAGCTTGGTAATAAATGATCTATTGCATTATGTATTTGTTTCTTAAATGCATGTCTTGCCTTTTCAGCTGTATAGAAAATTCTTGGAGAAATGGGGCTCTGCCTTTTAATTACTTTATATTGTCTTTCTGTTTTTAGTATTTAGCATCTAACATAGTGGTGACTACACGATAGATAGTTTATCAGCTAAGTTCTTTTGCTCCAAACAAGAGAAAACAACTGTGGCTAATAAAAGCAAAATCAAAATTGCAGTGAGGATTTAGGGAGCTCTTGGAGCTGATGGGAGCTAATGCAGCAGTGGTCCTCCAGTCAATGATCAAAATGTTCCTGCTGCTCAGGATAGGGCTACAACCACTTTCAGTCTCTTAGACTCTCTGCTGAAGATGCAAATGGAAAGAGCATCTGAAAGGCCTAGTTGAGATCTCATGCTATTCCACTGAGGAGGGGAAATGTTACTAATTAAAGTCTAGCCAAGCTATATTAGATAGGAAAGGGATAATTCCTAACCCCCCAAATCACATAGCTATTAGGAAAGGAAAACTTACATTGCGAAACAACACCACCCCCGAAAGTTTATAATAGATACTGAATGAACATTCACTCATTGAATGAATGAGTTAGTAACCTTGTGACATTAACACCATGTTTAGTTTTAGTTTTGCAAAACTAGCATGGCATATTTACATTTATTCTTTGTGATTAGAGCTGAGTCAGCATGTATGTGACAATAGGGGCTGCAGAAATTCAGGGGCAGAGAGCCATGCAGGTCAAGCATGTTGTAAGGATAAATTTAGAAACTCCAAAGAAAGCAGTCCCTCATTTGGATATTTAGATTCTAGGCTGTTTCCTAAGAGATAAGACAGAATATTTGGTCATATGTTGTTTGAACTACACTTCAGCTCCATCTAAAATTTAGGAAGAAGAGACTGAACAATATAGAAATTGGTTTCAAGGTCAGCATGGTAAATTGAAAGGAGTTCTAGTTCTGTTCTTTCAAGCAATTCTCTTCACTGTTAACCAGATCACGTCACCCCTTTGCTTTTCTGATTCCTCATAAGTAAAAGAAGGGGTTTAAACAGATGAAAATTAAAGTCCCACCAGTTAAAAAGCCTACTTTTCTCATTCATATTTGATGTAGTTTTAAGGTGGTCCATGATTATCACTTGCAGGAACATGATGGAATGAATACCTTTATTGGTTGCTTATCTAGAAACACCAAATGACTCCGCAAATACGTTCCTCATCGACTTATCCACATAGTCCTGAGATGCTCATATGAATTTGTGCCTTTCTCTGCATTTGGCCAGACCCTTTCCTGGCCCCCAGTCATGCTGATCTTTGAACAGTATAAGTCCATTCCTTTTGCTTGTCAACTGTGATCTTCAGCAGTGACAAAACCTAGAATTCTCTCCAGATTTGTGACGAAGCCTTCATGGCCTCATCTAGGATAGATTTCTGCCCCTTCTCTGATGGTACTTCTATTAAAATTCTATTTTCCAGCTCTTTGGGCCCAAATCTTTAGACCTGGTTGTTAGACACTCTCCTCTTCATTTAAAGAGATGTAGCTGACTGTTACATGATTTCATAAATATATATTATGCTGGAATTAGTGCCTACCTGTGTGCCCTCTATATGGGACTTACCTTTATGGAATAACCTTAGGGAGGTTGGCCCTGACTAAGCATTCACATCAAGGGTTTTTAAAGTTCAAAAACTCTCTCATAGTTTACAGCTTCACCCAGATTAGATGATGATATATAATCAAAGTCAGGTATATAGATGAGATTCTTGTCCTATGGACAAAGCCATGCAGTGTAGGTAAAATTTCACAAAGGTACATAATGTTACAAAGAATGAACTATTCAAATGAAGTGATTTTAGTGTCCTTGTAGTGAGTAACAAAGCTTTGTGGATATTGTACTTCCTCCCTTCCCTATTTCTAAACTCCTGCTATCACAAGTAATTATGCAGGTTTTGCGCTGCACCTCCCTAGGGGCTACCATTCATGTTGTAATCTAAGTAAATGGTGCTACCAGGGTTTATACAGTGCACAACCTGAGACACACACGTTGCCCCCACTCCCCACACCTACATAAACACAAGAAAATCTAGCCATTTATAAAACCTTGAATGTACCAAGTAATCTCTCAGTATCTTTTCACGTGTGGTTACTTTTGCTTTGTGTCCTTCCAAGCTTCATCCTTCTGCCATGCCCCCTCTCTTTCTTTAACATACATTTTGAATTCTATAATTCATCAAACTAAGAATGACAATTGTAATGTAAATATTATGTATTCACGTTACTTTTAAAAATTCTGTATTACTGTTATATTTACCATGCTCTGTTGCACTTATCTGCTTTTCCTACTAGCGTTTGAGGTTCTTGGATATTGAGGACCATAACTTACATTTCTTTGCAAGCTTACCTGTGATCATGGTGCCTGACACACAAGTAGGCATATCACAAAATTTTCTCACTAACTGGTTCAACAAATGTAAGATGAATATGTTTTCAAATCTCTGATCTGTTTTTTAAGAAATTTTTCTTTTTTAAAAATTTATTTATTTTTGGCTGCATTGGGTCTTTGTTGCTGTGTGCAGGCTTTCTCTAGTTGCAGCGGGTGGGGGCTACTCTTCGTTGTGGTGCGTGGGCTTCTCATTGTGGTGGCTTCTCTTGTTGCAGAGCATGGGCTATAGGCACGCAGGCTTCAGTAGTTGCAGCACTCAGGCTCAGTAGTTGTGGCTTGTGGGCTCTAGAGCTCAGGCTCAGTAGTTGTGGCGCATGGGCTTAATTGCTCCACAGCATGTGGGATCTTACTGGACCAGGGATGGAACCCGTGTCCCCTGCATTGGCAGGCGGATTCTTAACCACTGCACCACCAGGGAAGTCCCCAGATCTCTGTTTTTATAATAGCCACTGTAGTACAAGTCCCAGGTTAGAGAGGACAGTGGGGCAAGGGATGCAGTCGTTTAGCTGTTTGCTTGGCTTTTGTCCTGTGTAGTGATTTGTTTTGTTTGTTTTATATTAACCTTTTTTATGTAAAAGAATAAAGGTGATTTATACATACACATAAATTATATATAGTAGGATTAAAAAGTACTAGTGAATAAATATTAGTGAAGGTAAAATCAAGATAGGAAATGTACCAGGGATACAGTTAATTAAAAAGTCGATACCACAAAGATGCTACATATATAATAGGAAGTGAAGTACAAAAGTGGTTCTGAGCTTCCCTCTAACAAAACAAAGAGAGCAACAAGCCCAGAAGCAAAATTTATAGTGCTCATGGGCTAAACACAAATCATGTACTGAGAAGACCACTTTTATTTGGCTTTTGGACAATGTCAGACTTGAGGGTGTTTCTACCATGAGTCTTCCCCAGTAAGCCAAGTGGTATGATGGGCAAATTCTCAACAAAACACTATGATAAAAGAATTAATTTTGTTGCTTTTCATTATTCCTCAAAATAACTAGGTAACATGATGTGAACTTATAATACAGAAAGAATTATTTTTAAGTAACTAAAGCAATGTGTTATAGATATAGCTCTTTAATGCTACTGCTGGATGCAAGACAAAATCTAGTATACCTGGAGGAGTGTATAAATTATATATTAGGGCTTCCCTGGTGGCTCAGTGGTTGAGAGTCCGCCTGCCGTTGCAGGGGATACGGGTTTGTGTCCCGGTCCGGGAAGATCCCACGTGCCGCGGAGCGGCTGGGTCCGTGAGCCATGGCCGCTGAGCCTGTGCGTCCGGAGCCTGTGCTCCGCAACGGGAGAGGCCACAACAGTGAGAGGCCCGTGTACCGCAAAAAAAAAAAAAAGAAAACTTATACATTATTTTAGGCAATCACCCAATAATATTATGGCTCACAACCAAGCAGATAGTAAAAATTGTCCATTAAGGTTGATTTTCACATCGTATTATCAATGGAAAAGAATATAAGGTGGATATGCTTTTGTCAAAAATTACTTATGTAATTTATTCTAAGATATATGTCTGGGTGGATGGTCATCCCATCACCACGTGGAGATTGGCCAAGGATTAAACTAGGTTCTGGGTCTACTCTAGCATTTTGGAGAGTAGCTGCCAATAGTTTCCTGATTTTTTTATCCCAGGAACAGTTAAAATAATTTTAGCTGTTAAATTTTCAAAAGAGAACTTAGAAAACACTTTACACGGTCATAAGTAATTGAACAAAGTGGCTAACTTTAGTTATTATAATTTCTTGGTGATCCTTTCAAGTTGATTTAGATTTAAAATGTACCTTTCATTTCTAAATCACTTGACCTGCCATATTAGATTGTTGGATGTATACCTACTATTTGTTGGAAGCTATCCACCAAAAATACTAATTTTGACTTTGCTGAATCTGGCTTTAAGGCTGTTTTTGTTGCTGTTGTTTTTTATTGTAGCAATTAAGTGGCAAAATCTAATGTGAGGTTTTTCCTACCTAGTTCAAACAATAAATCCATGTCCTTAGTGTGTAGGATCCTATTCTGTTCTCTATAGCAGGTGGTAGGGAGACTATAGACAAATCATCAGAAAGTATTATTAAGCCAATAAGGTACCAATTAAAAATAAAGGAGATTGCAGTATAATATTGCAGACTGAGCACAGATATTTGTCTTCCCTGTCTATTAGGATCCTTACAACAAGAAATACAAATTGGGGAATAAAAACCCCTCATAACTATTGTTTCAGGAAAAATTTGGAGTTATGACCAATTTCCTTCTCCTTCCTACCAAAAAGTTTGGGAATGAATACTGATCTTAATGAAATGCTTGGGGGCTGGGTGGCAGACTTCTAGGGGAAATTTTCTTTTAAAATTTCTTATAACTCAGAACTTCCCTAAACACCCGGGTGCCCGAGATTTATAGGAGCTGTTTAAAAAATAAAGTATTTCTTCTTGTTTACAAAAGCTACTTGCAGAAGTTCAGCTTTGTCAACTAGTAGGCTAGATGATTTTCCTTTATTTACACAAAGATGGTGGTATATATTGCAGAACACTTGTAACTGCATGGGATATATAAATTCATGGCAAACAAAACCTGCATTTATCTATCTGAGGCTAAACATTGCACATTCCAAAAGAGAGTGCTTGGTTTAAGGTGTAATCTGTTGAGTGATGTTCTCCAGTAGTATGTAGCAATAATGTCCTTGCTTATGGAGACTATCTTCTGTTCTAATAGATAGTGAAAAACATGAGAGCAGAAGATATCAACAAATAAGACATTTCAACAAATCTGAAAGGGGGTATTTGGAGAGAAGTTGATGGATGAAACAAAGCAAAAAGTGTCACTGCACAGAATATATTCTAGAAGTTGTGTTGAGGACAAAAGAGGTGATTGTATTAGTGGAAGTCACACAGAGTTTGTGCTAAGAGTTAGCAAGTCCTATGGGTGCAGTCGGTGGGAGATAGAGCTGAAACTAGGGGAATTGCTTCCAAGTCTCTCTGTGAAACAGAGGAAAGCCACATCAGATACACAGAATAATATCTGTATTCTTTGTTTAAAAAATACTTTGAATTGTGATAAAATACACATAGCATAAAATTTACCATTTTGACCATTTTAAAGTGTACTGTTTAGTGATATTAAGTACATTCACATTGCTATGCAAGAATCACCACTATCCACCTCCAGAACTCTTCAGCCTTTAACACTGAAACGCTGTACCCATTAAACAGAATCTCCCCATTCTTCTCTTCCTGCTCATAGTTCTTGGTAACCACTATTCTGATTTTTGTATCTATGCATTTGAATACTCTAGGTACCCTATATATGTAGATTCATGCATTATTTGTCTTTTAGTGACTGGCTTATTTCGCTTAAAACAATGTCCTGAAGGTTCACCCATGTGTAGCATGTGTTAAAATTTCCTTGCTTTTTAAGGCCAAACTATATTCCGTTGTATGTATATACCACATTTTGTTCATTCATTTATCTGTCCCGGGACACTTGGATCGCTTCCAACTTTTGGCTGTTATAAATAATGCTGCTATCATCATGGGTATACAAATATCTGTTTGAAACCCTGTTTTCAATCCTTTTGGGAATATACTCAGAAGAGGAACTGATGAATAATATGGTAATTCTATTCTTAATATTTTGAGGAACCACCATACTATTTTCTACAGCAACTGCACCATTTTATATATCTACCAACAGTTCACAGGGGTTCCAATTTCTCTACACCCTTGCTAGCACTTGTTATTTTCTGTTTTTCTTTTTTTGTTTTTGTTTTGATAATAGCCTCCCAAAGCGTGTGAGGTAGTATTTCATTATGGTATTGATTTGCATTTCCATAAAGATAAGGGATGTCAAGGAATATTTTTATGTGCTTATTGGCCATTTATATATTTTCTTTGGAAAAATGTCTATTAAAGTCATTTTTCCATTTTTTAATCAGGTTGTTTTTATTGTTTTTGAGTTATAGGAGTTTTTTTTACCTCTTCTGGTTAGTAAAACTTTATCAGATACATGATTTGCAAATGTTTCTCCTATTCAATGAGTTGCCATTTTATTCTGTTAACTTTGTCCTTTGATGCAAAGAAGTTTTTAATTTTGATGTAGTCCAGTTCATCTATTTTTTCTTTTGTTGCCTGTGCTTTTGGTGTTATACCCAAGAAATCATTTTTAAACTGTATTCTTCATTTTTAATGACTAAACAAAGAACAGATGTTCACAGTTTAATGCAAACTCTTCCAGACAGTAGCAAAGAGGAAGTACTTCCAAGCTGCTTACATGAGGCTTGAATAATCCTGATACCAAAATAAGATAAAGACATTATGAAAAAGGAAAATTATAGGTCTGTTTCACTTATTACTATAAATACAAAGAAATTATTTGCAAATAAAGTCCAATAGTGTTTAAAACAGATATACACTATAGCCAATTTGGGTTTATCCCAGTGTATAAGGAAGATTTACTATTAGAAAAATCCATAAATATAGATAACCCCTTAATAGATTAAATGAGAAAAAATCATGGAATCAGCTCAAAAAAATTCAGAGGAAACATTTGATAGCATACCCATTCATTATTTTTTATTTTTAATTTTTAAATTTTTAAATGTCTGAAACATTTATATTAACATATTTCCATACAGATAACCCCAAGAAAGTTTAGTATTAGTTGCTTTTGTTTGTTTATTTTTTTATACTGCAGGTTCTTATTAATCATGCATTTTATACACATCAGTGTATACATGTCAATCCCAATCGCCCAATTCAGCACACCACCATCCCCATCCCACCGCGGTTTTCCCTCCTTGGTGTCCATACTTGTGTTCTCTACACCTGTGTCTCAACTTCTGCCCTGCAAACCAGTTCATCTGTACCATTTGTCTAGGTTCCACATACATGCGTTAATATAAGATATGTGTTTTTCTCTTTCTGACTTACTGCACTCTGTATGACAGTCTCTAGATCCATCCACATCTCAACAAATGACTCAATTTTGTTCCATTGTATGGCTGAGTAATATTCCATTGTATATATGTACCACAACTTCTTTATCCATTCGTCTGTCAGTGGGCATTTAGGTTGCTTCCATGACCTGGCTATAGAAAATAGTGCTGCAATGAACATTGGGGTACATGTGTCTTTTTGAATTATGGTTTTCTCTGGATATATGCCCAGTAATGGGATTGCTGGATCATATGGTAATTCTATTTTTAGTTTTTTTAGGAACCTCCATACTGTTCTCCATAGTGGCTGTATCAATTTACATTCCCACCAACAGTGCAAGAGGGTTCCCTTTTCTCCACACCCTCTCCAGCATTTGTTGTTTGTAGATTTTCTGATGAGCCCATTCTAACTGGTGTAAGGTGATACCTCATTGCAGTTTGGATTTGCATTTCTCTAATAATTAGTGATGTTGAGCAGCTTTTCATGTGCTTCTTGGCCATCTGTATGTCTTCTTTGGAGAAATGTCTATTTAGGTCTTCTGCCCATTTTTGGATTGGGTTGTTTGTTTCTTTAATATTGAGCTGCATGAGCTGTTTATATATTTTGGAGATTAATCTTTTGTCCGTTGATTTGTTTGCAAATATTTTCTCCCATTCTGAGGGTTGTCTTTTTGGCTTGTTTATGGTTTCCTTTGCTGTGCAAAAGCTTTGAAGTCTCATTAGGTCCCATTTGTTTATTTTTGTTTTTATTTCCGTTACTCTAGGATGTGGATCAAAAAAGATCTTGCTGTGATTTATGTCAAAGAGTGTTCTTCCTATGTTTTCCTCTAAGAGTTTTATAGTGTCTGGTCTTACAGTTAGGTCTCGAATCCATTTTGAGTTTATTTTTGTGTATGGTGTTAGGGAGTGTTCTAATTTCATTCTTTTACATGTAGCTATCCAGTTTTCCCAGCACCACTTATTGAAGAGACTGTCTTTTCTCCATTGTATATCCTTGCCTCCTTTGTCAAAGATTAGTTGACCATAAGTGTGTGGGTTTATCTCTGGACTTTCTCTCTTGTTCCATTGATCTATGTTTCTGTTGATGTGCCAGTACCATGTTGTCTTTTTTTTTTTTTAATATTCTTTTCTCTTTAAACCCCACATTTGTTTATTTATTTATTTTTGGCTGTGTTGTGTCTTCGTTTCTGTGCAAGGGCTTTCTCTAGTTGTGGCAAGCGGGGGCCACTCTTCATCGCGGTGCGCGGGCCTCTCACTATCGTGGCCTCCCTTGTTGCGGAGCACAGGCTCCAGACGCGCAGGCTCAGTAGTTGTGGCTCATGGGCCTAGTTGCCCTCCGGCATGTGGGATCTTCCCAGACCAGGGCTCGAACCCGTGTCCCCTGCATTAGCAGACAGATTCTCAACCACTGCGCCACCAGGGAAGCCCACCATATTGTCTTGATTACTGTAGCTTTGTAGTATAGTCTGAAGTCAGGGAGTCTGATTCCTCCAGCTCCGTTTTTTCCCCTCAAGACTGCTTTGGCTATTCGGGGCCTTTCATGTCTCCATACAAATTTTAAGATGATTTGTTCTAGTTCCATAAAACATGCCATTGGTAACTTGATAGGGATTGCATTGAATCTGTAGATTGCTTTGGGTAGTATAGTCATTTTCACAATATTGATTCTTCCAATCCAAGAACATGTTATATCTCTCCACCTATTTGTATCATCATTAATTACTTTCATCAGTGTCTTATAGTTTTCTGCATACAGGGGTTTTGTCTCCCTAGGTAGGTTTATTCCTAGGTATGTTATTCTTTTTGTTGCAGTGGTAAATGGGAGTGTTTCCATAATTTCTCTTTCAGATTTTTCATCATTAGTGTATAGGAATGCAATAGATTTCTGTGCATTAATTTTGCATCCTGCAACTTTACCAAATTCATTGATTAGCTCTAGTAGTTTTCTGGTGGCATTTTTAGGATTCTCTATGTATGGTATCATATCATCTGCAAACAGTGACAGTTTTACTTCTTCTTTTCCACTTTGTATTCCTTTTATTTCTTTTTCTTCTCTGATTGCCATGGCTAGGACTTCCAAAACTATGTTGAATAATAGTGGTGAGAATGGACATCCTTGTCTCATTCCTGATCTTAGAGGAAATGCTTTCAGTTTTTCACCATTGAGAATGATGTTTGCTGTGGATCTGTTGTATATGGGATTTATTATGTTGAGGTAGGTTCCCTCTATGCCCACTTTCTGGAGAGTTTTTATCATAAATGGGTGTTGAATTTTGTCAAAAGCATTTTCTGCATCTATTGAGATGATCATATGGTTTTTATTCTTCAATTTGTTAATATGGTGTATCACATTGATTGATTTGCATATATTGAAGAATCCTTGCATCCCTGAGATAAATCCCACTTGATCGTAGTGTATGATCCTTTTAATGTGTTGTTGAATTCTGTTTGCTAGTATTTTGTTGAGGATTTTTGCATCTATATTCATCAGTGATATTCGTTTGTAATTTTCTTTTTTGTTGTATCTTTGTCTGGTTTTGGTATCAGGGTGATGGTGGCCTCATAGAATGAGTTTGGGAGTGTTCCTTCCTCTGCAATTTTTTGGAAGAGTTTGAGAAGGATGGGTGTTAGCTCTTCTCTAAATGTTTGATAGAATTCACCTGTGAAGCCATCTGGTCCTGGACTTTTGTTTGTTGGAAGATTTTTAATTATGGTTTCAATCTCATTACTTGTGATTGGTCTGTTCATATTTTCTGTTTCTTCCTGGTTCAGTCTTGGAAGGTTATATCTTTCTAAGAATTTGTCCATTTCTTCCAGGTTGTACCTTTTATTGGCATAGAGTTGCTTGTAGTAGTCTCTTAGGATGCTTTGTATTTCTGCGGTGTCTGTGGTAACTTCTCTTTCATTTCTAATTTTATTGATTTGAGTCCTCTCCCTCTTTTTCTTGATGAGTCTGGCTAATGTTTTATCAATTTTGTCTTCTCAAAGAACCAGCTTTTAGTTTTATTGATCTTTGCTATTGTTTTCTTTGTTTCTATTTCACTTATTTCTGCTCTGATCTTTATGAATTCTTTCCTTCTGCTAACTTTGGGTTTTGTTTGTTCTTCTTTCTCTAGTTCCTTTAGCTGTAAGTTTAGATTGTTTACTTGAGATTTTTCTTGTTTCTTGAGGTAGGCTTGTATAACTATAAACTTCCCTCTTAGAACTGCTGTTGCATCCTGTAGGTTTTGGCTTGTCACATTTTCATTGTCATTTGTGTCTAGGTATTTTTTGATTTCCTCTTGGATTTCTTCAGTGATCTTTTGGTTATTTAGTAATGTATTGTTTAGCTTCCATGTGTTTGTGTTTTTTATCCCTGTAATTCATTTCTAATCTCATAGCATTGTGGTCAGAAAAGATGCTTGATATGATTTCAATTTTCTTAAATTTACTGAGCCTTGATTTGTGACCCAAGATGTGATCTATCCTGGAGAATGTTCCATGTGCACTTGAGAAGAAAGTGTAATCTGCTGTTTTTGGATGGAATGTCCTATAAATATCAATTAAATCTATCTGGTCTATTGTGTCATTTAAAGCTTCTGTTTCCTTATTTATTTTCATTTTGGATGATCTGTCCATTGGTGTAAGTGAGGTGTTAAAGTCCCCCACTATTATTGTGTTACTGTCGATTTCCTCTTTTATAGCTGTTAGCCGTTGCCTTATGTATTGATGGGCTCCTGTGTTGGGTGCATGTATATTTATAATTGTTATATGTTCTTCTTGGATTGATCCCTTGACCATTATGTAGTGTCCTTCCTTGTCTCTTGTAACATTCTTTATTTTAAAGTCTATTTTATCTGATATGAGTATAGCTACTCCAGCTTTCTTTTGATTTCCATTTGCATGGAATATCTTTTGTCATCTCCTCACTTTCAGTCTGTATGTGTCCCTAGGTGAAGTGGGTCTCTTGTAGACAGCATATATATGGGTCTTGTTTTTATATCCATTCACCAAGCCTGGGTCTTTTGGTTGGAGCATTTAATCCATTCACATTTAAGGTATTATTGATATGTATGTTCCTATGACCATTTTCTTAATTGTTTTGGGTTTGCTTTTGTAGGTCCTTTTCTTCTCTTGTGTTTCCCACTTAGAGAAATTCCTTTAACATTTGTTGTAGAGCTGGTCTGGTGGTGCTGAATTCTCTTAGCTTTTGCTTGTCTGTGAAGCTTTTGAGTTTTCCATCGAATCTGAATGAGATGCTTGCCAGGTAGAGTAATCTTGGTTGTAGGTTCTTCCCTTTTATCACTTTAAGTATATCATGCCACTCCCTTCTGGCTTATAGAGTTTCTGCTGAGAAATCAGCTGTTAACCTTATGGGAGTTCCCTTGTATGTTATTTGTCGTTTTTCCCCTGCTGCTTTCAGTAATTTTTCTTTGTCTTTAATTTTTGCCAATTTGATTACGATGTGTCTCGGCGTGTTTCTTCTTGGGTTTATCCTGTATGGGACTCTCTGCGCTTCCTGGACTTGGGTGGCTCTTTCCTTTCCCATGTTAGGAAAATGTTTGACTATAATCTCTTCAAATATTTTCTCTGGTCCTTTCTCTCTCTCTTCTCCTTCTGGGACCCCTATAATGCGAATGTTGGTGCATTTAATGTTGTCCCAGAGGTCTCTTAGGCTGTCTTCATTTCTTTCATTCTTTTTTCTTTAGTCTGTTTTGCAGCAGTGAATTCCACCATTCTGTCTTACGGGTTACTTATCTGTTCTTCTGTCTCAGTTATTCTGATATTGATTCCTTCTAGTGTAGTTTTCACTTCAGTTATTGTATGTTCATCTCTGTTTGTTTGTTCTTTAATTCTTCTAGGTCTTTGTTAAACATTTCTTGCATCTTCTTGATCTTTGCCTCCTTTCTTTTTCTGAGGTCCTGGATCATCTTCACTATCATTATTCTGAATTCTTTTTCTGGAAGGTTGTCCATCTCCACTTCATTTAGTTGTTTTTCTGGGGTTTTATCTTGTTCCTTCATCTGGTATATAGCCCCCTGCCTTTTCATCTTGTCTATCTTTTTGTGAATGTGGTTTTTTTTCCCGCAGGCTGCAGGATTGTAGTTCTTCTTGCTTCTGCTGTCTGTCCTCTGGTGGATGAGGCTATCTAAGAGGCTTGATGGAAGGGACTGGTGGTGGGTAGAGCTGACTGTTGCTCTGGTGGGCAGAGCTCAGTAAAATTTTAATCCACTTGACTGTTGCTGGGTGAGGCTTGGTTCCCTCCCTGTTGGTTATTTGGCTTGACCCAACACTGGAGCGTACCTGGGCTCTTTGGTGGGACTAATGACAGACTCTGGGAGGGCTCACGCCAAGGAGTACTTCCCAGAACTTCTGCTGCCAGTGTCCTTGTCCCCATGGTGAAGCAGAGCCACCCCCTGCTTCTGCAGGAGACCCTCCAACACTAGCAGGTAGGTCTGGTTCAGTCTCCCCCGGGGTCACTGCTCCTTCCCCTGGGTCCCGATGTGCATACTACTTTGTGGGTGCCCTCCAAGAGTGGAGTCTCTGTTTTCCCCAGTCCTGTTGAAATCCTGCAATCAATTCCCACTAGATTTCAAATTCTGATTCTCTAGGAATCCTCCTCCCCGTTGCCGGACCCCCAGGTTGGGAAGCCTGACGTGGGGCTCAGAACCTTCACTCCAGTGGGTGGACTTCTGTGGTATAAGTGTTCTCCAGTCTGTGAGTCACCCACCCACCAGTTATGGGATTTGATTTTACTGTGATTGCACCCCTCCTACCATCTCATTGTGGCTTCTCCTTTGTCTTTGTATGTGGGGTGTCTTTTTTGGTGAGTTCCAGTGTCTTCCTGTCGATGATTGTCCAGCAGCTAGTTGTGATTCTGGTGTTCTCGCAAGAGGGAGTGAGAGCACGTCCTTCTACTCCTCCATCTTCGTTCCTCTTCCCTCCCATTCATTATTTAAAACTCTTTGTAAATGAGAATTTAACCCGATAAACATTATATAGTACTCAAAACAAAAGTACTTTAATGCCATTTTAAAAGATAGATAATTCAAAATTATAATATTTAATGACTTTTAAAATAAGGTTAAAATAACATTTTAAATAACACATAGATGCAAGTAAACTATATTAAAAGGAAAGCCAGTGGAGGATTAACCTGGTATCCAGGAGAATGACACCTTGAAAAGAGGAAGGCAGGGAGATGGGAATGCAGAGGCTGGATGCTTATCTGAGGGACCTGGCTTTTGTTTGAGATGATGCTTTCATAGCAGCTTATTACAGAGTTAAAGGTAAGGAATCAACCACATAAACAAAGTGAACCAGGCTTGGAGCGATGACCACCAATCATCGTGAACCAAGAATTATAAATAAGTTTCGTGCACTTGAGGTCAAATTAAAGCAAAAACATTTGACCATAATGTAGAGAGGAAAACAGTAAGATAGTACTTGGAGGGGACAGGCTGGAGAAATTTTTGTTATTTTTATTTTTTAAGAATTTCAAGACTTGAGGATGATCCTACACTGATGAAGAAGAGGCAGTATTAAGAACGAGGCTGAGGACATAGGAGAAAAGGAGAGGAGGCAAAGGAGTAGGTTGTGTTGACCAGGAGGGCTGGCACCAGAACATGGGGAAAGATAACTCTGGAGGGGGCATCCTCTTGCACCCTCTCAGGAGAGAAAGGAACTTGTGCAGTTGTGGTGGCAGGAAGTTGAGGAATTTCTCCTCTTATGACTTCTATTTTCTCTTCAAAGTGGAAATCAGGTCATCTTCCGAATGAGAGGGGTGGTGACTGGGTAGGAAGTGTGGGGCGAGCTATGAATGCCTGACATGGCAGTCTGAATGATGGGGGTAAAGAACTTGGCTCAATACAGACACATCCAGGTTTTGGTCCTGACTCCCAGAGAGTACTGTGGATGTTTGTATGGTTCTATTGCAATTGTGTTTCCTCCTCCTTTTTCTTCTTCCCCTCTTCTTTTTCCCTTTCTCCCTTGTCCTTCTCCTTCCCCAGTTCCAGTTCAAAAATGTCTCCAGAAGGATTGAATTTAATCTGGCCTTGATAACATTTCTATTTCTGTAGCAAGCACAGATGGCTGGTGAGTAGAAGCTAGGACTGCTCAGGCTTGGCCCAGGTGCCCACCCCAGACTATTCACAATGGACAGTGTGGTAGGATGTGTAAGAAGGTGCCATCTCCCATTCAAAGGTGAATTTCTCAGAAGAAGGGAAGATACTATTCTGGGCAGGCAAAATGATAGAAACCCAGCACATTATTGAAAGAATTGCTGCTGTGGAGATTAGGAAGTAAAATTAAATAGGGAGATAATTTCTGAACAATGTGTAGGGCCTGGTTGAACTCAAAGAACGTGAAATTCTAGTTGTAACAATCTATAATATAATTCTACATGATTTTCAGCAGCAATGCTCAGCAACTCTAATGCAGATGGACTTTTGCAACGGTCCAGATTTGGTTTTTTTTTTCAGAGATGTGACAGAAAAACAGTGGGCCAAGACAGTTGATAATGGCAAGATAGAGGATGAAGAGATGGATGGATGATATAGTTAAAGGTGTATATGAAAGGAGGTAAAGAGAGGAGGGAGGACTGGGAGAAAACAGAGGATCAAAAAATGTTTATTAGGAAAATATATGTGATGTGGCTGAAATGGTCTGAGGTCATGGTCAGAGAACTGGAGACAATGTTTTAAGAGGGGATAATTATGCAGGATAATAAATTTTAGTATGTAGCCATGGAAGTAGTTTACTGATGTGGAATAAACACAATGGAAATTAGAGGTTAAAAAACAGATATTGAGCTTTGGGTGGGTCATTTATGTAGACACTGGTTTCTGCCAGGTTACTGGCAAGTCTGGGGTTAGAGGAGGACATTAAAACAGATGCTAAAGGTGTCAATGTTTGAGAGGGTGTATACTTCTTTGCCCTTGCTAAATTTATTACAGTGATGATCAGGAACTATTTTATCCCTAGCGTCTTCAGACTAGAATGTAGTTTCTTGCCACATTTTTATCTTAACATCACAACACTTTGGATATGGAGTTTATTTAAAAGGGATTTTACTGGAGGGAAGATTAGTTAATGAATCATGAATATATTTAATATAATGCTTATTATGTAGCTAGTATTAGATACTGTGAGAATTATCGAAGCTACATTCTCTGACCTTAAAAGGTTTTGAAAGTCAGGTGTATGCATACAAAACAATGAGAGAATAACGGACTAGTATAGGGTGCAAGTTGAAAAGGAGAGTAAATGTGTACAACAGGTGTTTGGAGAAAGAATAGACCAATTTTATTAAGGCTCTTGTATGGACTCAGAAGAAAAGGAATGATGAAGACCACTTTAGGAACTCCTCTATTTGCATGGTTTGGATATATATATGTAATTTTTTCATCTAAGGTGAAAATATGTTCTCCAAAAACAAGATGTCCTTTTATTCTTCATTCTCTATTGAGGTGCTCATTAATTGCCTGTAATGTTCTAAGTTTTCTGACTCAGAAAAAATTCCTAAATCCTTATCTTCATCCTTTCCTTTCTCCAAAGTATATGCCTTCTGATTTGGGAATTTCAAAAAGGCATTATTCATTTTTAAAATAACTCAGAAAAAAAGTTGAACTTAACAGAATGATTTTTCCTTTGGTTTCTTCCCAATGTCTTCATAATTTCTGTTGATACACATGCAGTTGAAGGAATAATTTTTTCATGCTCTGAGTGGAAACCTATAGTCTCTACTTAGCATGAAGAATACCAAATGGTTTTTCACAGAGGTTAGTAAAATTTTAACTACATCATTTATCAAAATTATGCCCTCTGGCTATTTGGGAGTATACACAGTAACCTCAGCCAAAACGCCTTTTTAGCAGGTTACTACGTTGTCATGTAGGTTCCACTATAGGACACGAGGCCTAACTCCTGCCATGGCATAGTCGACAGTGTCAGAGCCAACAGTGCCTTTGGCCAACAAGAAAATTCTTCTCAATTCAGGAAAAAAGAGGGGATCTTTCTTATCGCAATTAGCCACAGTAGTAAAAAGGATATTTGCCATCACAACTACCTCATACTCAGCAAGTCTTGTAAGGGGGAAAATTTAAGAAAACTTGCATACTAATAATTTCTTTAAATCTTCCAACTAAGGAAGTCAAACTAAAAAATTATAGTTTTACTCTCCCTGTCACAGTTCTATCTCAGTAGTGTGGCCCCAAAACCTTGGCCTGAAATTGAGTCTAGATGACAGGAAAGAGAAGAAAATATAAAAAGTTACTATTGTAAGTGAAAGAATAATTTAAAAAATAAAATGACCTGAGAACAAATAATAATGCCTTGCCAATAGTTTTACCTTTGAATATAAAATTGTTTTCTATATATGGCTCTTGGGAAAAATCCCTGTAATTTTCAATTCCTATTTTCACCTTATTATTGACTGGAAAACGCTAAAAAACACGCTTGAACTACATGACTTCTAGCACTTTCATAGAAAAGCAAACTTAAGTACTGCTTGCAAAGGAAATATCCGTAGAGGGAATATGGGAGAGAGAGGACAGCCCTCCATCCCTCAGGCTGGAGGAGTGGGGTGACCAGCCATGTGCCTCCCAGATGCCCCTCCTCTATTCACAGGGGGAGAGAGCAGGGGTGAGACGCCCAGAAACTCTAAGACTCTGAGCATTGCTTCTTTGCTCCCCACAGCCAGACATACCCAAACGATAGCCATTAACCCTGCTGGCTCTGCATTCTGTGCACCTGGGTGGATGATTCAGGTGAGTGAGGATGAGAGCACTGCTGCCAGTTATGCATTTTGTTGCTTTCAGGCAGCAGATGTTTTTATCAGGTTCACAGAGAGCTGAAGAGAGGGGGCCAGGTACTCCTCCCAGAAGTGAGGTGAGAGGTGAAGGGTGAAAATGTTGGTGCAGGCAGACCCACAGCACGTTTCTTCTCGTGTTTCTCTGGTTCAGAGTCCTGAACTGAGTCTGCTTCAGGCCGATGGTGCCTGTTCCTTGGCCAGGAGCCTGGCTGCAGAGCTCTGACACAGGGATAGACATCAGTGTTCTGGGTGCATTTTCAGTAAGTCAGTCTGTCAACCGAGCACTCAATTTCCATGCCGACCAAGTGGCCAGTCATGAGCTGTGGTCTTTGATGGACTTAGCTGAAATACATAGGCTTCCCAGGTTGGCTAATTATCTGATACCTCATCAAACTGCTAATGTTAAACCATTCTTCCAGTACTTACTTGGTTGGAAGGCTGAGGGCTGAATAGGGAAAAAGGTAAAGGGAAAATTATGGGTGGCAGCCCTTAACTTCTAGAATTCAGCTGTCTCCTGCAATCTAGTGTAAACTTGCCAACAACCACTCACCAAAGCGAAGTTAAAAGTTAACAGGAGTCATCCTTTTTGGAAAGCAAATTAGCAATTAGCTCTTCTTCCTCAGTTAAACCCCTTAATGAGGATTGTGATAAGGATTTTCTTCTCTACTGTCAGAGATACCACCAGTGCGTGACCAGTGAACAATTTCAGTTCAGTCCCATCAAGATTGAAGTACCTGGAAATTCCTCTTGGGAACTGGAAATATCTTTTATGGTCTCAGTTTTCAAAATGATGAGTTGTGAGGCAGTGTGAGGACCAAACTGTCTAGGATGGAACACTGGCTTTGCCATTTACTAGCTGTGTGAACTTGGGCAAATTATTTAATCTCTCTGTTCAACAGTTTCCTGATTCATAATGTAGGAGTAATAATAATAGTATTATAAGGATATTGTGAACCTTGAATGAGCTTCTCTCTCTATATATATCTGAATCTTGCCTACCACGTAGTAAATACTAATAGCTATCAGCTGTCATTCTTTTCCTTTGATACTCTGGTGAGATATTGGGTGCATCAATGACCCTTTAAGCTAGACCTTTGTGGTACAATATCAAAGATCCTAACTTCAAATAATCCTCCCAACAGGCTGCTAGAAATCCCATCGAAAGATTTGTTCCTTAAGGTACTTGTGGAGACATAAACTTTAAAACACAAACTGCTGTTCTTTAAATTTTTCTTTTTGTCCCCACTAAGCTACCTTCCTGCTCATTCTTCCCCAGGTGAATAAGAACTCTCTACTTGGGTCCCCAATTTATATCCAAACATATTTTCATCTTGGCATTGAACTTTATGTTTATCTCTAGCGGACTTTATTTCTACTGGACTATAAATCTCTAGAGGGACCCTGCTCTTTCCCCAGCGTTTAGTACAGACCTCAGGATGTAGCAGATGAATAAAAAATAAGTCTTAAATGAAATTGATTGAACTCTTGAGTTCTCAGACTCTTCAAGCCTCTTAATCCGTTATTCCTTTATGACTTGACATCATTTTCTCCTCAAGCTAAACATCTGTCCACCATGATTAATAACTTCAGTAAAACTTGTCAGCACTCGCAATTTCTTCCCTCCCCAATGCTCGGCCACACCCAGTGCTGGCTCCCAAGAGCTATTTAACTTTTCTATTCTTGTTCCAAAGCTTTAGGATTCTCCAAGAAAAGAAAAACTCTACAATCTGCAGATGGGTGACACGTCATGTTAATGAATTTCAACTCTACTGCTTTTTGAATATCCTGTACCTAGTCCTAGTTACTTCCCTTTTTATGCCCCTTAATGGATATTCCAAAATACCTCATAAGTCCCATTCTTTTGCACAACTCATTCTGAGCAGCTAACTTTTCCCTTTACTTAACTGAGAAAATAGAGGCCACAGAAATTGAATAACCTAACTTTTCATGCTCTTCAGTTCCTAAACTATTATTTCCTTGCCTCTGTTGCCTACCCCTTCTTTACCCCAACTCTTGAACCTATCTTCTAGCTCCTTCAAGATCTTAATCAGTCAATTATATCTCTTCTCGATTTTGATCTCCCCCTTTCCATTGCCTTTTTTTCTAGATCAGAAAACCTGAGTCAATATTGTAAAAGCTTTCCTTGTGATCCTACCTTCACTAAGTATCTTGAACTAATAATCCATATTTTCCTTTTCAACTTCTTCAGCTTTTATGTACTTCTCAACCATCATTCTCTGGCTTCTGTTAACATCTCTTAAAAAATTGCCCTCAGTGAAGTTTTTTTTTTTTTAAATTTCAGGTTGCCAAGTCCAAAGACTTTGTTTCTTATCATGCATTTTTGTCTTCAGGCAGTATAGCCTGTCTGGCCATTCCCTTCTTGATATTGTCTTCTCTCTGATGCTCCATGGCATGCACTCTCCTAGATCACCTCCCGTCTTTCTGGTCTATCCTCAATATGTTTCATTAATTTGCCTTTCTCTTCCCACTCTCACATATTGGTGTTGTCCATAACTCTTCCTTGCACGTTTTCTCAATTTGTTTCCTTTGGTGATATCATCCAGTTCCATGGTTCCAGCTCTTGCCTGATTATCAACTCTCAAAGGAATATCTCCTTTCTTTCTTTCTTTTTTTTTTTTTGTACATTTTCTCCTGTGTTACTGACTGACATTTCCAACTTCATGCTGGATATGTCAATGTGAATGTCTATGAAGCATGTTAAATTCAGCATGGTCCAACCAAACTCTTCATCTCTTTCCTTCTGAATTTGTTCTTTTTTATGGGTTCCTTATATGAAAAACAGTAATTTTACTCAATTGTTTAAGATAGAGAGACTGAAGATGTTCTATGACTATCTCATGCTCACCCACTATATATAATTAGTCACTAGCCTTCTTGAATTCAAGTTCTAAACATTTTGAATCTGTTTTTTCTACACCTACTGCACTGCCCCGTTTCAGGCTGACATCATCTATTACTCAGGTTATTTCATCAGCCTCTTATAATTTCTCTCTTCCTTGGGCACTGCCACATCCAATTCATCCTATACAATGGATCCAATATCTAAGTTTCTTCACTTACTAAGTAAATTTAAAATGCATCTTTTAGTATCACTCCTCTGCTAATAAACCCCTGTAGTGTCCAACAGGATACCATTAGCTCTAGCCTACTTTACTATATACCTCTCAGGATTTCTATCCATACCTTCAGGCCCCACAGGAATACTTGTGATGAACTGATTATGCACGCTATTTCATGCTTCTGTACTAGTTTCTCTTCCTTAAATATCCTTGTCCATTTTATTCTTCCCCCAGAATTTGTCTTTTTATTTGTTTGTTTATTGGCCATGCTGCGCTGCTTGTGGGATCTTAGTTCCCCAACAAGGGATCAAACAGGACCCCCTGCAGTGGAGGCATGGAGTCCTAACCACTGGACTGCCAGGGAAGTCCCTTCCCTCAGAATTTAAAAAATGCTGAAATGTAATAGAAATAATAAATTGAAAGAAATCATCCTTCCAGTTTCAGCTCAACCTTTAAAATATCTCCCCCAAAACATAAGCATTCCCTGTGTTTTCATAAATCTTTATTAATAATTATCTCTTAATAGTACTTTAATTGCATTATAACTATGTTTGCCTGCCAGGCTCATTCAACTCTGTGTCTCCATTCCTAAACATGGAAAATAGGTAATATATGAACACTAGTTGAATGTGAGGACATAGGTGAGGAGTTTAAGAATTCCCTTCACTCATCACAGGTGTGAGTTTAATTTTACCTCTGGATGTCACTGAGTAAAGAAAAAGACCCTGTGAAAACTGACTCATATGACGACTAATGTTTGTTGGAGGTGATGGGAAGGATTAACTGGGCTGGGAAGATCCTAAATCAGGGAATCTTCCTGGGAAGACAGATTAAGAAAATGCAGTGCTGAGGAAGATCCTGGTCTTTAAGTATATAATATGTGGTCATTGGGCTGTGGGGTCGTAGAAGGAAGGACCATGGTGAAAAAGTACAGTCAAAGAAGTTGAGGGAGGGCACCTGAAACAAACTTTCCCAACTACTCAGTTCTGCCTGGGCCAGGCTTGAGGCTTGCACATTGTTTCTACACAGGGTCATCTTCTGGAGCAAACCCTATACTTCTTTGACACTGGGAAATTCACAATGTGTAATATTTGCTGGAAGTTTGCCTAAGCGTTTATATATGATACTTTGCGAGCCACGGCTATCAGCGCGGACCACAGAGATGGGCACGAAACGCTAAGGCTGCTGCTGCAGCCACAAAGAAGCCTCTGTGCAAGCACAGGTCACTATCCACACCTCCCCTCCTGGGAGCCTGTGCAGCCCGCCACTGCCAGGGTCCCATGATCCAGGGACAACTTCCCTGGGAGAACACATGGCGCACACCAGGCTGTTGCAACGTCATGCTGGCTTTTGCCGCCGCAGCTCGCCCTGCATTCTGTACCCCTCCCTCCTCACAGCCTGAGTGAGCCAAAGCCCTCTAATCAGCTGCTCCTTTAACCCCCTCTTGTCTGGGCGAAGAACAGACTCCAGACAGAGACCTACATGCAGAGGCAGGGCCAAATCCAAAGCTGAACCCCAGGAGCTGTGCAAACAAAGAGGAGAAAGGGAGATTTCTCCGTACAGCCTCAGGAGCAGTGGATTAAATCTCCACAATCAACTTGATGTACCCTGCATCTATGGAATACCTGAATACACAACAAATTATCCCAAAATTGAGGTGGTGGACTTTGGGAGCAACTATAGACTTGGGGTTTCCTGTATGCAACTGACTAGTTTCTGATTTTTATGTTTACCTTGGTTTAGTTTTGAGCACTTGTTATCACTGGTGGATTTGTTTATTGGTTTGGTTGCTCTATTCTTTCTTTTTTTAAATTACTTTTAAATTTAATTTTTTCTCTTCTTTTTTTTTAAATTACTTTTTTAGATTTTAAATTTTAATAACATATTTTTTAATTTTTTATTTTAATAACTTTATTTTCTTTCTTTCTTTCTCTTTCTTTCTTTCTTTCTTTCTTTCTTTCTTTCTTTCTTTCTTTTCTTCCTTCCTTCCATCATTCCTTCCTTCCTCCCTCTCTTTCTTTCTTCCTTCCTTCCTTCCTTCCTTTCTTTCTTTCTTTCTTTCTTTCTTTCTTTCTTTCTTTCTTTCTTTCTTTCTTTCTTTTCTTTCTTTTCTTTCTTTCTTTCTTCCCTTTTCTTCTGAGCCATATGGCTGACAGGGTCTTGATGCTGAGATGTCAGGCCTGAGCTTCTGAAGACAGAGATCCAAGTTCAGGACATTGCTCCAACAGAGATCTCCTAGCCCCACGCAATATCAATGGGCAAGAGCCCTCCCACAGATCTCCATCTCAGCACTAAGATACGGCTCCACTCAATGACTAGCAAGCTCCAGTGCTGGACACCCCATGCCAAACAACTAGCAAGACAGGAACACAAACCCACCCATTATCAGAGAGGCTGCCTAAAATCATAATAACTTCACAGACATCCCAAAACACACCACTGGACGCAATTCTGCCAACCAAAAAGACAAGATCCAGCCTCATCCACAAGAACAAAGGCACCAGTCCCCTCCACCAGAAAGCCTACACAACTCATTGAACCAACCTTACTCACTGGTGGCAGACACCAAAAACAAGAGGAACTACAAAACTGCAAAAAGGAGACCCCAAACACAGTAAGGTAAGCAAAATGAGAAGACAGAAATACACACAGCAGATGAAGGAGCAAGATAAAAACCCACCAGACCTAACAAATGAAGAGGAAATAGGCAGTCTAACTGAAAAAGAATTCAGAGTAATGATAGTAAAGATGAGCCAACATCCTGGAAATAGAATGGAGAAAATACAAGAAATGTTTAACAAGGACCTAGAAGAACTAAAGAGCAAACTAACAATGATGAACAGCACAATAAATGAAATTAAAAGTTCTCTAGAAGGAATCAAGAGCAGAATAACTGAGGCAGAAGAACGGATAAGTGACCTGGAAGAGAAAATACTGGAAATAACTACTGCAGAGCAGAATAAAGAAAAAAGAATGAAAAGAATTGAGAACAGTATCAGAGACCTATGGGACAACATTAAAAGCATGAACATTTAAATTAAAGGGGTCCCAGAAGAAAAATAGAAAAAGAAAGGGACTGAGAAAATATTTGAAGAGATTTTAGTTGAATGGTTCCCTAACATGGGAAAGGAAATAGTCAATCAAGTCCAGGAAGCACAGAGAGTCCCATACAGGATAAATCCAAGGAGAAACATGACAAGACACATATTAATCAAAGTATCAAAAATTAAATACAAAGAAAAAATATTAAAAGCAGCAAGGGAAAAGAAACAAATAACATACAAGGGAATCCCCATAAGGTCAACAGCTGATCTTTCAGCAGAAACTCTGCAAGCCAGAAGGGTGTGGCAGGACATATTTAAAGTAATGAAAGGGGGCTTCCCTGGTGGCGCAGTGGTTGAGAGTCTGCCTGCCGATGCAGGGGACACAGGTTCGTGCCCCGGTCCGGGAAAATCCCACATGCCGCCGCGGAGCAGCTGGGCCCGTGAGCCATGGCCGCTGAGCCTGCGTGTCTGGAGCCTGTGCTCCGCAACGGGAGAGGCCACAACAGTGAGAGGCCCGCGTAATGCAAAAAAAAAAAAAAATAAAGTAATGAAAGGGAAAAACCTACAACCAAGATAACTCTACCCAAGAAAAATAAATACCCTATGCTAACACATATATGTTTAATGTAAAAAAAAAAAATGTTTCTGAAGAACCTAGGGGCAGGACAGGAATAAAGACACAGACATAGAGAATGGACTTGAGGACACGGGGAGGGAGAAGGGTAAGCTGGGATGAAGTGGGAGAGTGACATGGACATATATACACTACAAAATAAGATAGCGAGTGGGAAGCAGCCACATAGCACAGGGAGATCAGCTCGGTGCTTTGTGTCCATCTACAGGTGTGGGATAGGGAGGGTGGGAGGGACATGCAAGAGGGAGGAGGTATGGGGATATCTGTATATGTATAGCTGATTCACTTTGTTATATAGCAGAAACTAACACAGCATTTTAAAAGCAATTTTACTCCAATAAAGATGTTAAAAAAAATACATTACCAAGAAAAAAAAAGATTACTCTCCCCAGCAAGGATGTCAGTCAGATTCGACAGAGAAATTAAAACCTTTACAAACAAGCAAAAGCTAAGAGAATGCAGCACCACCAAACCAGCTTTACAACAAATGCTAAAGGAACTTCTCTAGACAGGAAATACAAGAGAAGGAAAAGATCTACAATAACAAACCAAAAACAATTAAGAAAATGGTAATAGGAACATACACATCGGTAACTACCTTAAATGTAAATGGATTAAATGCTCCAACCAAAAGACATAGACTGGCTGAATGGATACAAAAACAAGACATATATATGCGATCTACAAGAGGCCAACTTCAGACCTAGGGACACATACAGATTGAAAGTGAGGGGATGGAAAAAGATATTCCATGCAAGTGGAAATCAGAAGAAAGCTGGAGTAGCAATTCTCATATCAGACAAAATAGACTTTCAAATGAAGACTATTACAAGAGACAAAGAAGGATACTACATAATGATCAAGGGATCAATCCAAGAAGAAGATATAACAATGTAAATATTTATGCACCCAACATAGGAGCACCTCAACACATAAAGCAAATGCTAACTACCATGAAAGGGGAAATCGACAGTAACACAATCATAGTAGGGGACTTTAACACCCCACTTTCACCAATGGACAGATCATCAAAAATGAAAATAAACACAAGCTTTAAATGATACATTAAACAAGATGGACTTAATTGATATTTATAGGACATTCCATCCAAAAACAACAGAATACACTTTAGTCTCAAGTGCTCATGGAACATTCTCCAGGATAGATCATATCTTGGGTCACAAATCAAGCCGTGGTAAGTTTAAGAAAATTGAAATTGTATTAGGTATCTTTCCTGACCACAATGCTATGAGACTAGATATCAATTACAGGAAAAAACACTGTAAAAAATACAAACACATGGAGGCTAAACAATACACTACTAAATAACCAAGGGATCAGTGAAGAAATCAAAGAGGAAATCAAAAAATACCTAGCAACAAATGACAGTGAAAATACAATGACCCAAAAACCTATGGGGTGCAGCAAAAGCAGTTCTAAGAGGGAAGGTTATAGCAATACAATCCTACCTCAAGAAACAAGAAACATCTCAAATAAACAACCTAACCTTGCACCTAAAGCAATTAGAGAAAGAAGAACAAAAAATACCCAAATTTAGCAGAAGGAAAGAAATCATAAAGATCAGATCAGAAATAAATGAAAAAGAAATGACAGAAACAATAACAAAGATCAATAAAACTAAAAGCTGGTTCTTTGAGAAGATAAACAAAGTTGATAAACCATTAGCCAGACTCATCAAGAAAAAAAGGGAGAAGACTCACATCAATAGAATTAGATATGAAAAAGGAGAAGTAACAACCGACACTGCAGAAATACAAAGGATCATGAGAGATTACTACAAGCAACTATATGCCCATAAAATGGACAACCTGGAAGAAATGGACAAATTCTTAGAAAAGCATAACCTTCCGAGACTGAACCAGGAAGAAACATAAAATATAAACAGACCAATCACAAACACTGAAATTGAGACTGTGATTAAAAATCTTCCAACAAACAAAAGCCCAGGACCAGATGGCTTCACAGGCGAATTCTATCAAACATTTAGAGAAGAGCTAACACCTATTCTTCTCAAACTCTTCCAAAATATAGCAGAGGGAGGAACACTCCCAAACTCATTCTATGAGGCCACCGTCATCCTGATTCCAAAACGAGACCAAGGTGTCACAAAAAAGAGAAAATTACAGGCCAATATCACTGGAGAACATAGATGCAAAAGTCCTCAACAAAATACTAGCAAACAGAATCCAACAGCACATTAAACAGATCATACACCATGATCAAGTGGGGTTTATCCCAGGAATGCAAGGATTCTTCAATATATGCAAATCAATCAATGTGATACACCATATTACAAATTGAAGAAGAAAAACCATATATAAGCTCAATAGATGCAGAAAAGGCTTTCGACAAAATCCAACACCCATTTATGGTAAAAACTCTCCTCATCACTGGGTTGAAGCCCTCGGAAAAACTTGAGCCACAAGCACACTGGGTCTACAGCTTGGAGGTGCACCCCCAGGATACCTCTGTCCTGCCTTGGTGAGCCTGTTGCCTCTCCCTGAGCAGGCATCTGACTGCTGAAGTCGATATCCAGGTGGTGGCATCTCCTTGGCAACACTCAGCAGGTTGTAGCAGAACAGCAATTGCTAGCAAAACTCATCCCACATTTTGCTTTCTGTCAGAGGCAACAGCTCTTTTGTTCTCTCCTACTCTCTTTGTTTCCTATGTTACTATTAATTAAAAATTTTTTTCTCATTTATTTTCCTGCCAGGGAAACCCCCTATGGCTTACCTTCACCCCACTCATCTACCTAAGCTCAGATTTTCTCACCCCACCAACAAGACTGTCAATGTCTGAGGCACAAAGTGTTGGGCTCGAGCTACCCAAGCCTTGTCCTGCTGTCTCCTGGGCTGACAGAAACCACTGCTCCCCAGCACTCCTGTATCCAGTTTGCAGCAAGCTATTAACGATTTTCTGGACATTTCTAGTGGGAAAGCTTTGTATTGGTAGATTCAATTTCTAACGTTTTACGTATTTGTAAATTTTGTATAGGTATTCATAATTAAATTTTGATTTCATTTTCCTCATGGCACTCATGTTTGGTCTATGACATCAGATAATTAGATTGGTTTTATACCAGATGAGTAGTTTTTCATATCTTTGTCTGCTCTGGAAAATGAGTAGGATAGGGATGATCTACTGGTTGAAGTTATTCTAGAACTTATTTCTAAAAATACCTGGATTCAGAGCTTTTGAAGTATAGGTTTTTAAGTTGGTTTTTTTAATTCAGCTGGTCTCTTTATTGAATTTTTCATACCTTTTGATAATTTATGTTTTCTTAGCAATGTATCCTTTTCTTTCTGAAGTCATTTTCAGTCGAGTGGCACATAGTTTTCCGTCATAACTTAAATAATTTTTTCTAAGTTGGTGTTTGGCTTCATAATGGTTGGGATTGCAGGCTACAGATCTGCAGAGTTTCAGTACTGGCATTATCATTTGCTTGCCTTGTGGCTTGAACGCATTTGTTAATGCTCTGAGGCTTGTTTACTCACCTGAAAATTGGAATACAAATGATATCTATCTGATAAGGTTGATTGTGCTAATGATTGTAAATCAGTCAACAAAGTTTCCAGCACACAGCCATCAAGTAGATGGTAGTTTTCATCGTTATTTCTTACTCTAATTGTTGTATATTTGTGCCTTTTTCCCTGCTTTTTTAGATTACTCTTGCCATTTCATAGTGTGTAATTTTCTCCAAAGGAACCAGTTCTTGAACTTACATATTTACCCTACTATGTTTTCTAATTTACTATTAATTTTAAATTTTAATTCTTTTATATTTTCCTGCTTTTTGTGGGCATATTTTGTTTTTCTTTACCTAGCTTCTGTTATTCTCAACGTTTGCTTCTTTATTTTCTGTTTACTGTGTTTAAAAATACTCTTAGTGTTCTGAGTTTTCCTGAGTTCAGTTTTAGCATTTTCATTGTTTTTAACATCTAGATAATTTCTAATTCAGTTTTACTGTAGGAGTTATTAAGTAGAATAACTTAATATTATATTTTATTGTTTTAATTTCTTTTCATTTTTCTTCTGTATTCTAAACAAGTTTCTCATATTCAGTGATTCATGTGTCCAAGATTTTGATTTTACTCTTGACTTCCTTCATTTTAGGTTAGTTGTTATATTATGGTTTTAGATTTTCTGGAATCCTTTATCACACTCATCTTCTTTTTCATCTTATTCTGTTACCTTTCATTTTGAAACTGTACAACTCAGATTGGGACTTGAACCCACCATCTTAACTGAGATCACACACCTGGTCTCAGGACTTAATGAAGCTCAGGTTCTTGATGTCTCATTGCAGAAAGAATTCAGTGAGAGACAAACCGATAGGTAAGAAGTGAATTTACTTAGAGAGAACCACACTCCACAGACAGAGTGTGGACCATCTCAGAAGGGGAGAGAGGCACCAGGGTATGGGGTTGTCAGTTTGTATAGGGGTGGGTAATTTCATAGACTAATGAGTGAGAGGAGTATTCCAACTCTTGTGGGGAAGGGGTGGGGATTTCTAGAAATTGGGCTACCGCCCACTTTTTGACCTTTGGCTTTGGAACTGTCATGGAGCCTGTGGGTGTGTCATTTAGCTTGCTGATGTGTTACAAAGAGCGTATACTGAGGCTCAAGGTCTAGTGGAAGTCGACTTGTCCACCATCTTGGACCCATTTGGTTCTAATCAGTTTATGTCGTGTCCTATGGCTATGTCATTCTTTTAAAGGTTGTGCCCTGCCCCCTTCCCTCCTGTTTCAATTTCATTGTTTTTATTTTATTTTTGTTTTAAATTTTTATTTAATTTTCATTTTTCTGTTTCCTTTTCATTTCAATATTTTCCCCTTTATATGTTCATCTCCCAATTTATAGAGGCTAGATCTTTTACTCTTTCTAGGATGTGAGCCAGGTTTCAAACACATTCTTCTAATTCTGCTAACACACCTTTTGAAGCCCCTCAGGATGTATTTCCTTTTACCTTACACCATTTTGTCCTCCACAAGTCTCTTCTTTATTTTTTTGTTTTCCTTTTTGCATCCTTGAAAAAGGTGAAGTATAAGCAGATCTAACTGCTGTGTCTACTGAAATAAAAATTTAATCTTTGGCTTAAATCTTCAACTGGAGATTGTATCGATGGACAAAGCTTTGATTATATTTCTAGTTAATAGGAGACTTTCATCTAGTGTACCTCTTCTCTGTTTTATTTATTGGAACTTCTTTCTACCCACCCTGCGTGGTAATCCAAACTAACTGATGTCTATGTAATACTTAATTCCAAAATGTGCTGTTACAAGGGTTCCTCTTTTCTGCTTCCCCTTAAAGTGCTTAAGTTGTGGGTACCATAGCCATTAAAATACATTTCCAGGTTTCTTTTACCTTACACTTAAGTATTTTTTGAAATTTGAAGTATCTTCCAGGTGATACTCCAAAACTTGAGCAAGAGGCCCCTATCCTTGGCTGTATGCTGTTGAGAGCCCAACTCTGAGTCATTTCCAGCCAGATGCAGGCCCACAGGCCTAGGTGTCTATGGGGCCAATAGGAAGTGCAAACAAAGAAGAGCAAAGAGCATTTCGCTCACCACCAAGTCTGCAAAGATTAACCCGCTGCAGTAGCAACAGTGCACTCTGTGCTTTAGACGGAAGACGTTAAGGCAGTAACAGGAAGAAGCACTCTGTGCTTTAGACAGGAAATGAAAGACAATTACAGGATGCTCTGTGCTTTGGACAAACGGGACCCTTAGATAGTTAGATGTATTTCAGAAAGAATTTTAATGAACCCAGCTCTTTGCATCTTCCCATACATAGAAAAGGACTAAAATCATTCACTTCAGATATTTGTTCTTTGTGACTGGCAATAATTTTTACCAAGATGTATACTTGACTGCACATATTCCCTAGCCAAAAAAAAATTACAACATACACTGGCTTCCCCCACTGCCTCTTTGGAGCAGTTCCTCAGAGGTATATAAGAAAATGTCTCCCAGGGTATATAGTCCTCAGTAAGATACTCAATAAAACTTAAGTCACAACTCTCTCATTGTGCGTTTTTCTTTCCGTCAACAGAAGAGAAGTAGCCTATCCATTCTCTTGTAAAACACATGATGAACACCTGTACCCCCAGGTTTTCCCATCCAGATGTCCCTAAGCTCTCTTCCTGGGTTTGCACAGTTCTCTTCTCTGGTCCATCTTGTTGAGTGCTGGACTGTTCTGCTGGTGTGTCTGTACCTTGGCTTTAGGGGTGGCCTAGGGACAGCAGTTAGAGGTGTGGTAAGTAGAATGACAGTCTTAGCTGTGAAGGCTGGGTGACCACCTGCATGAGCAAATGGCTTGTTGTGGGGCAGGATGTGGAAAAAGAAGGGAGGGTGCCATAGACTGAGGGCCAGAAGCTGGCTCTTCCTGTGTAGCCACATCTCAGTACAGAACCCCAAGGAAATCTGGATTTCTAAAATACAAACCTAAACTTTTAGGTTATTATTAAGATACATTTTCTAATGTAGGAAAATATGACATTTTATTTGAGTTTTTTTAGCTTGATTTATAATTTTTAAATACACATATGAGGGGCAGATTTTAGGAGCCAGTCACATCAACCTTTATAGTGGAAAGTAATATTTCTCAATGAATAATACCAGGTAAGGCTTTATGATAAAGCAGAGAATACAATTTCTTATCTGCACATCTGGTGTTCTTGAGGGAAGTAAATGTGATGTTAAAGAATAAACTAAGGTTTTTATGTAAATGTTTCATAGTATTCACTTATTCATTCAAGACATATATTGCATTTCTACTATGTGCCAGGCACTGCTTTAAATGCTAAAATATAATGGGAAATAGTAATACTGAGGGTGTTGGGCTTCTGTATGGGATAATCTTATAAAACTTAAGTTATTCATGAGTTTAAGGTGAATTTCATTGCAAAAGACTTTTAATTGCAACCCTCTTCATTGCTCTTTGCTGAATTATAATTGGCAGATGTGCTCCTATTTTTGCTACTTAATTATAAAATATGAATACTGCCTCTGGTCACATTGTTCTTCTCTAGAAATTTTCAGTTGTTTCACATTGCCTGCTCAATTAATTATGAATTTTTCACTCTAGTATTCGAGACTTTTATAACATGTTACCTACTTCCTTTCTAGCTTTATCGCTCACTTCCATTCTTATACGAACTGTGTTTTAGCAATATTGGATTACTTGTTTCCCTATTGAGTCTACACTTTCTTCATTTTTATCCTTTCCTTATGCAGTTTCCTTTCACTATAAACTGTCCCTTCAATCCTGAAATCCTCCCACCTGAAATCTCAATCCCTACTCAGGCATGACCTTCCCCACAAAGTTTTTTTGAATCCCTTCTGATTTTTCTTTCTACTAAAACCTCATGACACATTGTCTCCAGTTCTCTTAAGGAAAAAAAATATATTGTCTTTTATTGTAGTTATTTGTTTCTTTTTCTGATCTCTTTTTGAAGGTAGAATCTAACTTACTCTCTTTGGTATTGTTTTTTAATTCCTGTTATGTACTGAATGCAGGCTGTGACTGGATCAGTATGAGATAAATCAATAGGAAATACTATTTGGAAGACCTGAACATGCCTGCTATGGATTGAATATTTCTGACCCTCAAAATTCATATATTGAAATCCTAACCACCAATGTGACTATATTTGGACTAAGGAAGCAATTTTATTTTATTTTTTATAAATTTATTTATTTATTTATTTATTTATTTATTTATTTATTTATTTATTTATTTATTCTTGGCTGCATTGGGTCTTTGTTGCCGTGCATGGGCTTTCTCTAGTTGCAGCGAGCAGGGGCTACTCTTTGTTGCAGCATGCAGGCTTCTCATAGTGGTGACTTCTCTTGTTGTGGAGCACGGGCTCTAGGCACGTGGGCTTCAGTAGTTGTGGCTCATGTGCTCTAGAGCACAGGTTCAGTAGTTGTGGCACCCAGGCTTAGTTGCTCTGCCGCATGTGGGATCTTCCAGGACCAGGGATTGAACCTGTGTCCCCTGCATTGGCAGGCAAATTCTTAACCACTGCGCCACCAGGGAAGTCCCAGGAACCAATTAATTTTAAATTATTTTAAATAAGGCCTTAAGGGTGGGGCTTTTATCTGATGGGATGTGTCCTTATAAGAAGAATCACCAGAGATCCCTCTCTCTCTCTTTCTGTTTCCTTCTATCAAGTGAGGACAGAGCAAAAAGCCAACTGTTTACAAGCCAGGAAGAGAGCTCACCAGGAATGGAATCAGCTGACTCCTGGATCTTGGACTTCCAGCCTCCAGAACTGTGAGAAAATCAGTTTCTGTTGTTTAAGCCATCTATTCTATGGTGTTTTGTTATGTCAGCCCCAGCTGACATATTCGGTATTAAGAGTGGGGTGCTGCTGTAATAAATACCTAAAAATGTGGAAGTGGCCATGGAACAAAGTTATGTGTAGAGGCTAGAAGAGTTTTGAGGCTTTGTTAGAAAAAAATCTGAGATTGCTTTGAAGGAACTGTTTGTAGAAATATGGATGTTACAGGGCATTCTGGTGAGGTCTCATGCAGAAATGATCAATAGGTTGTTGGAAACTGGAGGAAAAGTGCTCCTTGTTGTAAAATGCAAAGGACTTGGCTGAATTGTGTTCTACTGTTTTGTAGAAGGTAGAACTTGTAAGTGATGAAGTGGGATATCTAGCTACAGAGATTTCTAAGCAAAGTACTAAAGGTGTAGCTTGGGTCCTCCTTACTATGTTACAGTAAAATTCTAAAGGAGAGATATGAATTGAAGAAGGAATTGTTAATCAAAAAGGAACCAGAATTTGGAGATTTAGAAAATTCTCAACCTATCCATATTGAAAAAAAAAAAAATCCCACAATAAAAAAACAAACGAGAATGCATGTTCTGAAGAGAACATTAACCATTTGACATAAAGATCATGAGTGTAACTCATGGACTTAAACAGACATCTGAGCAGAAGCCAGGAATACAGATGGGAATATACCAGCAGAGATATTGCCAGTTTGAACAAAATGGGACAGAGAAAGTAGAACACAATGAAGGAAGGCTGTCGGACTTCTTGGATTCTACAGGACCAGACCTTAGAGCTATGTGGCTGCAAATGTGAGCTCTCCCACCACAGGCCCAGTAGACAAGGCTGTTTCCCCTTTGGTTTCAGAGAGCAGGGCCCATGCAGGGGGCCACATTGGCGGGGCCTTCAGTGAGAGCCAAAGGAACCAGATCACACCCCCTCCCACAGCTGAAGGGGTGTGGTCACCCCACAAAACTGAAGGAGCAGGGTTGCCTCCTTCCCACAGTGGGGGCAGGGCTACAGTGGGCTGGAAAGCAGGACACTGACCTAAAGAAGATTCTTCTCGAGAGATGCTACTTTGGAGGAAGATCCTATAGGCTCTTGATCTAAAAATACATACAAAGTGATAAATTCATAGTCAGCCCTACCTCCTCATTTAAATATTAAAGAATCAAAGTTCAGAGTGGTAAAAAAAAAAATGCTCATTAGATTTTGAGCACTTTGAGGTGCCATGTCTTATTTATTATTGTATCTCTACATCTATGATAAAATAGTTCTTGGTGCTTAAATTTACTTGGGAAATAAATTTCACCCAGTAAATATTATTGGGAAATATTTGCTAAATGGTAGGTTTTCACTGAGAATAACAGAGCATTAAACACTCATTCTCTTCCTTTTGAAAAGCATAGAAATTACTGTAGCAAAAAAGTGCTGAGAATGATAGCAGAGACATCAGTCAGTCAGAGTTTGGTACATTTCAAGAAGATGATAGGTAGACGGTTTTGTAGTGGAGGATAAGCTGCAGAACAGGGAGCTGAAGTCCAAGCCTATACAACAAATGACTGAATCAGAAGTTAGAAGCAGTTTTTTTCTTCCCCAGAGAAAAACCAATGCAAAACAGTAAATACTGAGAGCAAGGATGGCAGGTGTGCGAGAAGAGACAGGAAATGAGAGATTTGATTGTCCTCAGGCTTAAATCAGACAAACAATCTTAAGGAAACTGAATAATTGCCCTAGAAGGTCAAGGCTTTCAGAGTGAGGATAGAGTTCCTGAACAGGACTCCATATTTTGGCCTTTGACACTTCCCTACCTGTGTACCTATAGCGATGTTTGCAGGCCAAAAAACCCACCCAATATCACAGAGCTGTGGTTACTTCACCTATTTAAGGGAAAGGTGAGTGATGTTAGAGAAAACCTACATATGCTAAACTATGTCAAAGAACTTCTCTTTTATAAACTATTTAAAACAGATAACCAAACATTTGGGGAAAAATAGCTGCACAAAGAAGTCATATCAATAAGGGCAAACAAAACATCTAACTTCGAGGAAATAGGTCATCAGAAAATAAAAATGATTCTAATAATACCTCCCAATTTGCCAGATAATGTTGCTTTCTGTTTCCCTAGTTTATGATTGATAACACACCTCTTTCACTGTCAAAAGTGTCCCAGTTTAGACAACATATGATATGGTCTTCTTAAATTTATAACAATTTTCCTAATTGTTTCAAAATGATATACGAAGGTAGTATAACTATTATAAAGCAAGAACAATAAACCAACTGCAGTGAAAGCAAACTTTCAAAGACTGAGAAGGAGCTCCCCCAAATTAAAAAACATTATTACTTAAATAAAAATGAAACGGAGGGGCCAGAAGAAAAAGTTGAGAAAAATCTCAAGAACATATAGCAAAACAAGACAAAGAACAACGATGAAAACAAAAAAACATACACAAAAAAACTGAAAAACAGAAAAACAGAGAAAATGTTGAGCTCTAGAAGATCAATCCAGAAGACACAAGGTCAAAACAATATATTTGGAATGAAAATTCTTATTACAAAATGAGAGAAGAAAATAGTATTATTAAAGAAGTAATAGAAAAATACCCAGTGCTAAAGAAAAGGGTATTTATGGAATTTAGCTAAATTCTACAGAGTATAGAACAGGAGGAAAGAGAAAATGACAACAACAAAAACCCAGTCTTGAACTCATTTTCATGCATTTCTAAAACACAAGGATAAAGAGAAATCCTAAAATCTTCTGTTGGGGAGAAAGAAAACATTCCTCTACCCTTCTAGGTTTTTCTGACTGGTCTAAGAATTAAATTGATGTGAGACAAATTAACAGGAGAAAATCAAATTTAATTTTGTATGTATGGGACTCCCACATACATGAGAGGTTCAGAGACTCCCTCCCCCCCTCAAAGGTAAAATGAGGTATATATATGCAATCCTGATCTAAGGAATGGGGTAGGAGCCTGGGGCTTCCAAGGACAAGAAGGTTATTCATAGGATGATAAGAAGAACAGCTGTTTGGTAATGAGATGTTTGCCCTGCCATAGACATAGGGTCACTTAGATAAAATTACCTCCAATAATAACTGTTCTCCGGGGGAAATCCCCAATTTAAATTCTAGGTAGTTGAGAGGGGCAGTAGTTTCTCTTGAACTCACAGGGTCTCTATTGCCTTTAGCTCAAAATAATTCTCATGCAAAAGTGGCACATTTTAGAGAGGCTTGTTCTGAACCCCTACACTTCCATAACAAAAAAAGAGCAACAACAAAAATAGGTCCCCTACAAAGGAAGAGGAGTCAAGCTATTAGACATCTCTTCAGGCTGTGGACACATCCTTTGGATACTTGAAGACGATGGACTCCTTCAAAGTTATGACAGGAAATGATTTTAAATTTATAAGTCTATAATCAATACAATTATGAATCAAGTATGAAAACAGAATAGATTTTTCAGACATACATGCCTTCAGAATTTACTCCCGTGCTTCTTATCTCAAAAAAAAAAAAATCCTTGTGGAAATATTCTAGGAAAACAGGGAAGGAATCAGAAACAAATGAATATGGAATACAAAAATCAGTAGGATTGCAATGAAAAAAAAATCTCAGATTGACAGTTCTTGTAGTCGAGTTGGCACACATTGAAGCCTTCCACCAATAGTATGTGTAACATTTTCGAATATCTTAGTAATTTCACAAGTTTTTTTTTTTTCAAGTCAAGAAAAATGAAAGCCAAACAAAATCTGTACCAAAAACTCAAGGTCCAAATATGAGGAAAATTAAAATAAGGCATGGTTAATGGGGTATCACTAGAGATAATCCATTTGAGCTTGTTATATGGAATCAAATTAACCAATCCTCGAAGTATGAAAAAGTCATGGCTATATTTAAGAATATTTAAAAAAACCCTAATAGTTGACAGAATTTGGGAAGTGTTAGGAGGAAGAAGATGTACATGAAAAGAGGTATACTACTTTCCTCATCTTGCATAATACAGAGTTAGGAGTTATTCTCTGAAGTTAAAACAATACAAAATTGAGGTTTTTATATCTTATGTTAAAGTCATGAAGATGATCAATAGAAAGAAAATAAATGTAAATAAAAACAAACGGCAGGAACAAGGAAGGAAGTATTGTAAGAGATTTCTAATTCTTTATAGAAGAGAGTCAATAGATACTACCTGAAGTTAAAAAATCAACAAATACAGTTTAAGAATATTATTTAGATTTAAGAAGATAGAATAAAAGCCAAAAAGAGAAAACACTAAGGAATAGCCAACTCTAAGGAAAGACCAATGTAAAGTATGGAGAAGGAGCAACTTTAACTTTTTATTTCAATTCTGTTTGAAATTTTTATTTATTTTATGATATTTAAAAATTTAATTCCATGTACTTGCATTATTTTTAATGAATAACTAATAGATAATGACTGATGTTTAATTATGATGGGTTATGGTTAATTCTTTCATTCAGTCATGAAATTAGTATTTCCTCAGCACTTAGTATGGGCCAAACATTGTTACAGATTTTGAGATTAGAGATTGTTACCTCATGGATTTTATATTGCACTGGGGGAGACTGAAGATAAACAAGGAAACCAAATAAATGAATATGACATGTTTTGATAGTGATAAGCCTCTAAAGAGAATACAACAGGATAATGAGATCTCGTGTGTATAGAGTTGAGGGGATACATTAGGTGGGCGGTCAGGGAGGTGGCTCTGTAGAGGAGATATTTGAGCTGGTGCCTGCTTGTTGAGTAGGAAGAGCTAGCTGTGAATAGAGGCCCCAACCAACGTGGATGACAAGAGTTCCAGGCAGAGGTAACAGTTGTCACAAAGGCCCCAAGGCCTATGGTGGGTAAACCATGGCAAAGTTTGGGTTGTATTGTAATTGTGATGGAAAATAACTGAAATGAGTAATAATTTGAACTTTGGTTTTCTGATTGAGAGTCCAGTGGAACTTTCTGAAGTGTGATGATGGACAGATCATCTTCCCTGTAGGAATCTTGTATGTAAAATTCTGCATCTATCTCGATTTTGGAGAATTAGTTAACTTTAAAGTATCTTTCAACATTGATTTGTGCTGAATAATTTATAGTTGATATTTTGCTACATGGTGAAACTTATTCATGCCTTTCATTACCCATTTTAGTGGAATATATTCTACTATTTGTCACAAAGAATTGGGAGACAATTTCACTCACTTTCTCTGCTAATCTGTTTTTAATAGTCCTCTTCAGGGACCACAATTCACTCTTCTTAGCCCATCCATAAAATAGTAGGCAATTAACTGTACAGAGAAGCCTCCAGGCTTATAAAGGTGCATTTTATCTAGACCTCAGCCTTCTGGAAGTACTGTAGGGTAAACCAAATAAACCAGAACTTTGGTATATGTCAGAGATTCTCAAGTGTGCTCAGATGATGAAGTACCTAGACAACGGATAATTCATTTGTATTTCTCAGGCCACGCTAGTCAAGAGGTAGGGATGGTTACAATTTCAGCAGTGTAATTTGCCCATTTTTATTCTCTACCATAGAAATTGTTGGCACTCTAGCCTCTCTTTCAGTTTCTTTCAAATATTTCAGGAATTTCCCTGGGGAGATCTCAAGGATCCTCGGGAACAAGTCCCTCAATTGTCATGACCGTTCAATAATTCTCTGCTCCGGCTCTGGATACCTTTGATGATGTTGACTGCTACCTCAAAGTCCTGATGCCAACCATTGTAAATGCAGATGTCAGAGCTCAGGAAACTGTCTTCGATGTTACCCAAAATCAGTGTTCCCTAGAAACATAATTTAGAAAGCCTCTTTCTTACATTACTATGTGCCCACAGAACCAGCTGTGGGCACATACTAATGTAAGAACTAATGGCAAAGGCAATAGATAAAAGAAGGAGGTCTTGCACACATGGCACTAATTTATCCATTTAACCAATGCTTCTTGACCAGTATTGTAAGTAGGCACTGAACAAGACAATCTAGATCTTTTTCTTCATAGATTGATAGAAGAAGAGTGACTGGACTTCATTGTAAGGCAGTCCAAAATTTAGATATCAGATAGATGAGATGAACCAGTACAGGAGTTTTCTCAGGGTTGCCAGGGATGGTGGGAAAATACCAATGGTATGCTGTCACAGAATCTGAAGGAGGGATTGGTCAACTAAGTGAATTGCTATTAAGAAGTTAATAAGAATAAAAGATAAAATAACATCCTTTGAATTTGGTAACATGCATGTTGTTGATAATTTTGATGAGCAGTTTCAAAGAGCAGTGGTGATGGAAGCCCTACTGCAATGGTTTATGCAATTCTATGTGAAAAGTTAGAGAGGATAGAAAATTTTATAATGTTACTCCATGAAGAGAATTGAGAAATGGATCAATAACTGGAAAGGATATGAGGTCAAGTTAGTGTGTATGAATACATGTGTGTGTTTGTTAAGGCAAAAGGGAGTGTTTGCATGCTGGTGAGAATGATCCAGTAAAGAGTGTGAAATTAAAGATTCATTAAAGAGTAGAAAACTTCAGAGAGAAAGTAGGACTGGTGAGGGACCCAGAAGATAAGTGGAAGGTTTCAGATTTATAATAGCAAGGGTTCATCTTCCTTCAAATCTGGAGGTGCATATTCAGGTTGGTTTGTAGATCCAGTGCTGGTAGTAACATGACAGACTTTTTGTCTGATAGCTTCTTTCTTCTTTTATTTTTATTACTCAATAAGTAATGCGTTTAGCCAATCTTTAGATTTCAACTTTCCAAAGTCTGAAGCAGAATTCTCTCCGTGGGGTTATCTGTAAATTTAATGAGAATATATTCCTTCTCACTCATTCAAAAAATTGTTTTAAGGGCCTACTGTGTGCCATGAACTGTGTTAAGCTCTTCAGATAGAAAATAAATGGGACATATATCTTTTTTTTCCTGATTGTAAAGTTCAAGGGCACAAAAATGGTTTAGGCATATATAGCCCCAGTTCAGGGGGTTTTACTTCCTTCCTTCCTTTACTGGACCTGAAAACAAAGTGCACTGTGAGAAGGAGAATGCTTGTATCCTAGTCATATTTCTTTTGATCACAAGTAATCAAAATAACTCGTTAGTTTAAGCCAGAGAGATGGAAATTATTAGGTCGATATCTGGGGGAGGGGGTTGGATAGGGCAAGGAACCCCAGAGCAGGAAACATTCCATTGCAGCTAAGAAGTGGAAAGCAGTTAGCCACCCAGGCTGTGTTTTCGTCTCTTTTTTTCTTCTCTCACACTGGTTTTTGGAGCTTTTCCACGGAAATGGCCACCTCACAGCTTGCAAGTTTGTTTCCTCTGTTCAAGAGTTAAATCCAAAGTGATCGGCTTTTTTCTAAAATCCAATTTTAAATTCCTAGGAGAGAGATTATGAGTGACCCAGCTTTGGACAGGTGTCCATGACTAGTTCAGTCAATGGTTAACTAGGGGGTTTCGGTTACATGATACAGACCCTATGAAGAGCAGGAGGAAAGCAGTTGTTAAGGAAAGGTTATTATTGTCAGCTGTTCAGTCTCCCCCCAAAAGTATCTGCTTCCAGTGGTCTTTGGTTATGTATTATACTTGTGATTCTGAAAAATGGACTTCTCATTGGCATGGTCCACCTCATATTTGCATTATATTTTGTGTTTTTATAACAATTTATCCATCACAATAACTTTGTGGCTCTTATTATGTTTTGGTTCTTGGAGTTAAAATCCTGCATGGTGATAGTTGTATGCTACTGTATGAGTTCTTTCCAAAGAGTTTTAGCTTGCTTTTCATAAGCCTCTAATTTTTCCCTCCAGGGATTTTGTAGTAATCATTGAAGATAAGTGATTTCAACCAGAGTATATCAGTTATCGCTTAGATCTGTAGTTGATTGACTTATTTCCCCCACACAGAGGGGGAAAACCTTTTCTATCTTACATCTCATAAAGGCACTATGTCTCCCTTCAGTGAATATAACATTCTGAAAATGTTAAAGGTGATGGTGTTCTCTCCCTGAATTATTCCTTGTGTTTGGATCATCCTAAAATGGTAGATATAATATTTTATCAAAGCAAAATATAAATTGAGTCTTTGTAGTCATTAATAAACACAGTGTCAGTAAACACTAGATCCAGGTGTGAAACGTGAGGAAAAAATTCATAAAGATCCTCTAGTTCAATATTCAACTCTCTGTAACATCTTCCTGCTATAGTTGTTCAGGGAGATGTATATGTACTTAATTCTTCCCTCATGGTTCATGGCTACTTTGTTTCTCCCTTCTACACCCAAGATGGTACCATTTGCATCCATGTTACCCTTTTTTCCTGATTATTTTTGTCAGGAGAAAGGAGTATTAGGATTAATGTAATAAGGAACCCAAACTGAAGTAAACATATCAATACCTTTGAGCAGGGAGTTGAACAAAAAACAACCCAAGGGCTTCCCTGGTGGCGCAGTGGTTGAGAGTCCTCCTGCCGATGCAGGGGACAGGGGTTTCTGCCCCGGTCCGGGAAGATCCCACATGCTGCGGAGCGGCTGGGCCCGTAAGCCATGGCCGCTGAGCCTGCGCATCCGGAGCCTGTGCTCCACAACGGGAGAGGCCACAACAGTGAGAGGCCCGCATACCACAAAACAAACAAACAAAAAACCCCCCAAAAATGTAAAAAAACTGCATATATTTGCTTAACTCTAAAATCATTTAGAGTTTCTTGCTAAAATGAAGGTGTGTGTGTGTGTGTGTGTGTGTGTGTTTATGTTTTGAAAGAGAGAGAGAGAGAGAGAGAGAAGTAAAAATGTTATTAAATGTTATTACCTTCACAACTGGGAATAGAATGCCTTTTGGTAAAAGAACTGAGGCTTGTTTTGTTTTTTAAATGCTTTGATAAGTGCCTGGGGCAGAAGGTAAGTCCCTTGAGGAATCCAAATGTCACCAGATTTTAAAGGTAGGGAAAAGGTATTCTGTCATGAGGGGGAAGGATTTAGGGCTCCCTGGAAAAACTGGGAAACAGGATTTGAAGCAGAAAGATGAGAGGAGGAGGGGGTGAGAGAGATGGTGGAGGGTAAAGGGTTGGGGGTGGATTCTTTCTGGGAGATGTCACAGAGCGGAACCTGCAGAAGTGGGAGCAGAGTTTTAGAAAAGGAATATGGAGAAGAGGAAGACAGTACATGGATTTTAAAGTTGTTTACCTTCTGTATGGGGTATGATCCCATCCTGCTCTCCTCGTCTCTTCAGTGAATCTACTCATCCAAAAATAATTAGAGAGAGAGAGAGAGAGAAAGAATGTGTGTGTGTGTGTGTGTGTGTGTGTGTGTGTCTGTGTGTGTAAGCTTAAAAAGGGGGTTGTTTTCATACTGGGGTCAATATTATGAATACAAGAACAACATGTGTAAACGTGGAAACCAAGGGATCCCTAAGAAGGTAAGAGTCTTAGGAAATAAAAAAGGAAAAAAAAGTCCATAACATAGTGCTGTTCAAGCTTACTTGACACAGATTATTTTAGCGTAGGGGCACTCCCAGCCCTAGAGTTATATTATGGAATTATAAGATCAGAGCAGGCATTCTGTTCCAAGTATCTTTTCAGTTTTATTTGAACTAGGATTGTAGACTTCCTAAAAAGTGCCATAATAAAACAAAACCAGAATATTTCACTAAATTTTAGAAAGATGCCAGGTTATCTATATTTGCCTTCACTAAAAGAAGAGAAGTTTTCTCAAACTCATAGAAACGGAGAACAGAATGGTGGTTGCCAGAAATGTGTGGTGAGGGGTAGGGGAAATGGATGAAAGTGGTTAAAAGGTATAGACTTCCAGTTATAAGATAACTAAGTTCTGAGGACATAATATACAGTATAGTGAATATAGTTAACAATATATATTTGTATATTTGAAAATTGCCAAGAGAGTACATCTTAAAAGTCCTCATCACAAGAAAAAAATTGTTAAATGTGAGGTGATGGATGTTAACTAAACTTATTGTGGTGGACATTTTGTAATATATACATCTATCAAATCATTGTATTGTACACCTGAAACTAATACAATGTTATATGTCAATTATATCTCAGTAAAATTGGAGAGGGGCAGTAAGAAGAGGTTTCTGACAGTACAGTCAAAAACCTGATCGTCTTCTTGAAAAATTCCACCTACTTGCCATCCTACAACCTTGAGATGCATGCCTTGCCAAGGGCTTACTTTCTTTTCTCTTTAAAATAACATAAAAGCATGACTGACAAATTTCCTGCCTCCAAGCATTTACTCCATTCTTTCTTCTGAACCTATGATTCAGGATGTTTTGAAACACCTAACTTTTTGTATTCTGAGATGAAAACATGAATGACAATATTTATTTTGCCTGAAACAAATTTATGTATTCATAGATTTTTATATTAGGCAAGAAAGAATGGAAATTTATTAGAGGCAAGGTAACATGATTTTACTCATGAACTGTTTTTTGGTGTTGTGTACGTGAGATTGTCCTTGATGAACTTACTGAGAACTGGGGTGGGGAGAATTGGCACCATGGAGGGAAAGTTAAAAGAGTGTTATTCAAATGCTTCAGCATCACCTGCTTTAAAATATTTCAAGTATACTTTAAAATAAAAATTTTGGAGTCTAATGGGTTCTTTTTTTTTTAATACATTTATTTATTTATTTATTTATGGCTGCGTTTGGTCTTTGTTGCAGTGTGCGGGCTTTCTCTAGTTGTGGCGAGCAGGGGCTACTCTTTGTTGCTGTGCACAGGCTTCTCATTACGGTGGCTTCTCTTGTTGAGGAGCATGGACCCTAGGCACGCGGCCTTTAGTAGTTGTGGTTCATGGGCTCTAGAGCGCAGGCTCAGTAGTTGTGGCACACGGGCTTAGTTCCTCCATGACGTGTGGGATCTTCCCAGACCAGGGCTTGAACCCATGTCCCCTGCATTGGTAGGTGGATTCTTAACCATTGTGCCACCAGGGAAGTACCTTCAAATGGGTTCTTGAATCTGGGTCTCGTGGATGAATTATGGAATAATATGTTTTATTAGAGATAGCCAACTGACACCAAGCAGTATATTTGCATAAAACACTTACGTGTATGCATGTTCTCAGCTTGAGCATAAGCGGACATCTTTAAGAGGACTTTTCATTGAGAACCGTCTCCTGTTTCTGTCACAGCCATT
>NW_006777583.1:889999-894195 GCF_000442215.2 Lipotes vexillifer | reverse complement strand
TGCTGAACCATAAATCAGGGGCAGATGCAGATCCTTGACTCAAATGAACCAAAGATTCTGTTTTGGAGGAATATGGCATTGGAATTTGGAAGCAAGAGCCTCTGATAGGTCTTGACCTGAAAAAGGACATGCATGGGAAAACACACAAAAAAGTCAATTTGTAAAGATAAGGATCAAATAAGGGAACAAGCAGAAAGAGAGGCAAAGACCAAGAAGAGAGAAAGAGGAAGTCAGTGCCTTGTGTTTTGTTTTGAAGATCTATCCAAAACTCATGAAGTCTTACAATAAATGCCCTCTTTGTTTTTTTATTGAGATATAATTGATATATAACATTATATTAGTTTCAGGTATACAAAATAAAATTCAATATTTGTATATATTGTGAAATGATCACCACAGTAAGTCTAGTTAACATCCATCACCACAAATAGTTACACATTTTTTTTTCCTTGTGGTGAGAACTTTTAAGATCTACTCTCTTAGTAGATAGACTTTCAACTATATAATACAGTACGTTATTCAAACAATTTTGTATGGAGTTTTTTACTTGCATTTCATGACTAAGATATCGTCTCTTCCCTGACCTTCCCTACTCTGGCCCTCAAAGTTCACCACGTGAGCTTTACAAATAGCTGCCCTCCTAAGATTTTTTTTTTTAAGGCACTTTTAATGTCCTACTTTAAGGGCATTTTTTTAAAGTGTCATTTCATTCTTTTTGTTACTAATAGGACAGAAACCAGAACCAAAATTGTAAAAGTGAACTAGTGTGATGCCTGGAATAATTATGCTTTTGATACTGTCCCATCGATCATTTTCACTTATCTTGCATGTCAATCATAGGATGACCAACACTTTCATTTTAAATTTGGGTTGACACTGGCAAATGTCTGCAGTTAAAAGAAGGAAATATGTTAAAATTATGTACTTTTATCACTGATAGCAGTGCCCCAAACAATAACCGTACATTAAATATGTGTTGAAAGGAGGATTTGACTAGCACATCCTGTGTGAGTCATGACATTTCATGGTAAAGGAAGGTGATGTTTGAGTCCCAAATAACTGACTTTTCTTTTGCAGAAACTAGAAAAAAAATGACAGTAATTCTTTGTAATTTGTGAGCATTATTTCATGGCATTGATAATGGGCAGTAAGGTACTGAGTATCATTTTTCTCAGAGGAAGAGTCAGGTTAGGCCTTTCTTAAATGAAACAATATGCATCTACCACATAAAATGGAACCACACATTGAGTTATGACTGATTCATGAATAATATTAAGATAAAATTGAATACAGTAATAGAATTCTTCAGTCAGTAAGTAAACTCTTCCTTCAATAAGGAAAACAAAGCAAATTTTATTATATGAATGGGTGAAAGTTTTTGTCATAGCAGGATGCCCTGTTAAAGGCAAAGGGTCACTAGCTCAAATGCCTATAGAAATTTGACAAGTACATATATTGGTGGATCAGGCTTGGTCTAGATAATAGGAAGTGATGGTGACTGAGACAGTAGAGAAACATGCCTTACTTAAAGCTATTCAAATTCAAACAACGAGAACAAAATAAACTAATACTGTGCCTAGAAAAAAAAAATCCCCAAACACCATTAACAAGACTTCTTTTGTCCAGATTTGGCAATGGCCACCTGTTATAGAACCTTTCTTTGAAGTTAGTAGGCATGCTGCCAACATCGAGCAGAACTGGTCTCTGATGTATTTGTGAGCATTATTTCATGGCATTGGTAATGGGCAGTAAGGTACTGAGTATCATTTGTCTTTGTATTCCTCAGAGGTTGCACCTCAAACAACTTGATACTCCACTTTCTTAACTCCTTGGCTTCTGACACTCTGCTATGTTCTACTTTTGTTACAGAAGATGGTTTAGTGCTGTGCATCTCACATCTCCATACATGGGAGAGAGTTCCCATTCCACTGCCCAGAGGAATCAGTATTGGTGAAATGCTTCTGATCCCCCTCTCCACTCTCTTCATTATTTTCTCTCCATCAAGAGGAGCACACAATCTTGACAACAGCCTGATTCTCAGTGGGTGGAGTTGGCTTGTTGAAAATTGTGGTCCAGCCTGGTAGATTTCTTTGTTCCTGAGTTGAGACAAAATATAACCTCTGTCTCCTTTGGGTCTTGATGCCTGAATGTGCCCAAGATGCTCTGTAGTTTCACTTCTACCCATATGTGGGTCCCGGATCTAGACTTGAGAGAAAGTAGTAGGAAGCCCCCATGTTGACTGCAGATCAGTGCTACACCCTCCAATTCAACTTTGCGAGCAACAAAGAAGGTAATGAATTTAGACTCAGTCTTGGCTCTTATTCTGTTTATTACTTGGTTCAGGTATTGTAGTGGAGAAACTGAGGAATTAGGCTCCCAGCAACCTAGGGGACCTTATAACCCTGCCTTACCAAACCAACGGGATTTTCCTGGCCATCTGGCATGTTATATTTCTTCCTTCAATTCTGAGCACATGGACTTAGTAAACTGCTAAAAAATAGTTAAGAAAGCATGGACTAGGTCATTCTATTTCCTCAAGATAAGGGTGATTTATGTAAGATATAGCCAGGGTATGGGACAAACACATGTGATGTTCTTTTGCCTTAACATTCTATGCTTTATCATGATAATTTTTCCATACTTGTTATCTTAGTATATCTCTGATGGAGAATAATGAAGTCTATCTCTTGATGCCTTAATGGGAAAGGAAAAGTTGTTGTCAGATACAATTACAAGTGAGATAGATAAGCAAATCCCCTTAAGAGGGAGAAGAAGCAACCAGGTCGTATCCATAGAAATTTGTTTGCCTCACTTAAACCAGATACTGAATCATAACTATCGAGGACTAGTTTTAATGGACAGCCACACCTCAAGAAAATCTGTTACTAGGGCCCAAGTGATTGTTGGTAAGGACACTCCCCTAAATATGGCTCTGTAAGAGTTGGATACACTGGAGGAAATTAGTACGTTATATACTTATTCTCCTTATGGAAAATAAGTAATTGGAGATTATGATAACCCAAACTTGGGGGTGTGTGGGGACACCTCAGCCAAAGAAAACTACAAAAAGAGTCAGGGAAGTCAGTAAGGAGGATCCCTGTACTGCTAGCTAGATCAGCAGGTTTCCTCAATCACCGATATAATTAGATTCCCATTGAAATGCAAAGAAATTGGCTTCTTTACTCTTACCAGAGTACCGTCATCGTCTATATATAGCTTTTGGCTGAGACAGGGCTACTCTAGAGAATGATAATGAGAAAGACTTCAAGTAGTCTGTTTTTCTTGCCCTGTTTACATGTCAGTCACCTGGTCTGAATGGAGACAACATGGCTGGATATGGCAAATTGGTTTTGCAATACTAGCACTTCAAATCCTCAGTAAGCCTAGTGTTGATCTGATAAGGTTACAAAGGATATTGAGGCAGCACTGGAACAGTGATACTCAGGAACCATAAGCTCCTACTGAGGTGCTACAATCGGAACCAGCATCTGGTAACTGTTTACCCAAACAGTCCAAAGTTCTGGGACTGAGAAAGGAGAGTTAACATCAGTGTAAGGAAGTCAAAAATCTTAAGGGTGAAGTTCTTTCTGTACTGAAACATTAAGCTGGATATTTAAAATTTTATTTTTAAAATATCACTGTTTAATGTTTAAATCTTATTTAAAACATTTAAAATGTATTCTCATCTCTCTGAATTTAAAGAGCCTTGGCCTAATAATTCCACTATCTCTTCCCTTTAAATGTATTAAAAGATCAATCATAGGTCCTATATCTCAGTGTATTTAAGAACGACAATATATTCAAGTGTTTCAGGAATTGCAGGATTCATTGTAATTCCAGGAAACCTGGATTTGATGAGGACTAATTTGACCATTGAAGGATATGGAGGAAAAATACCTGAATTATAGGGTTTGCTAACATTACAAGTTGGATAAAAAACGACCAAATATATTTCTTAAGATAGATTCACCTTCTCTTGAGTGTATGATTGTAATTATTTTTAATCTTTTTGGTGAAGAAGGAAAAGAGTGGATAGAGCTCACATCTTGCAAAGTACAAACAAGTAGCTATGCTAAATGGGGAGGTCTGGAGCAACACAGACCTACCAAAATAAAAATATGGAGCAGGGCTTCCCTGGTGGTGCAGTGGTTGGGAGCCCGCCTGCCGATGCAGGGGACGCGGGTTCGTGCCCCGGT
>NW_006777583.1:876112-889786 GCF_000442215.2 Lipotes vexillifer | reverse complement strand
AAAAAAAAAAAAAAAAAAAAAAAAAATATGGAGCAGTTCCAGATTCCAGTGGAAGTGCGAGCTCTGGTAGGGAAACTGGACAAACAGAGATGGGTCAAGGGGATGAGTGGGTGCTGATCCTTCCCAACAACCCTCTCTTGATTTTCCAATTTGACCTTCAATACTCCCTATGTGAGACATTAACTAGGTTGTACTACAAGTAAAGGAAGTTGTCAACCACGGCAAGTGCTATGCTTGTGGTTTCTATTGAGAAAGATCTCCAAACCACTCTTAATCACTAAGTGAAGACATTCTTTCCAAGAACAATACATTTTAATTCCCAGCAGTTGTTTGCCTTTACTTGGCAGTATTAGAAGTTTATTTTCTGCTGTGCTACCACAGGGATATTTAAATTCCCCTACACCAAGTCATAATCTGATAAATAGGATTTAAACAGTGTCTTAGCCTAACTCAAATATTGAATTAACAACCTCACCAATGACATTTGGATCAGGAGTGATTCAGAAAGAATAGTGTGGACTCTCTGACTTCCTTTATTTATTTTATGACTGCAAAGGAAAGACCATTAAATAGAAAACAAATTCAGGTGTTCACCCAGATGTAACCTTTCTGGGGAAACTGGAATCTGGGGGCAACCAGCCTGCTGCAGACCTTTGGTTGATGTCTCCATTTCCAGTTTGGTTCTCCTAATCCTGTTTCTCCTAGTGATGGCTTCTACTTCTCTAGGATGGCACTACAATTCCAAGGCTTCTGATTTTCCCAGACTTCGGCATGAATGGGTCTTGAAATGTGAAACTATTTACTATGGTGAGAAGAAACACAATTCACAGCAAGTCTGATAACTCTGTTCTTGGTATTTACTACTCATGCCAACATGAGTAATTGATGAAAAATAGCCATAGATTCTAATCATTGTGCATACCCAGCCACACCTTTGCAAATATTTGCTAGTGGGTGTTACACTTCTCTGAGGAAGGGATCAAACTCTTCTACTTTAGAAATTGAACAAAAATCATTGAAATATATGGTAATAATGATTGGTGTGAACTGATCGCAAGGCAGACTCCAGTGAACTTGTTGACCCAAAAGCAGTTTTGGGCAAATGCCTGCCTAGTATGATCTAGCTCTGTCTGCAGAACTTTGTCAGATTCCCTGTGGCTTCTCACATAGGACCAAGCAGACTGAATGAGTGAAACCCCTGTAATTGTGAAAAATAAAAGTGTCCCATATTTAGTGATGATGAAGAATTCTGTACTAGTTAGGGCTAGATTTAATTGCATGTAACAAAAAATCCTAAGTAGCGACTTCCCTGGCTGTCCACTGGTTAAGACTCTGCGCTTCCATTGCAGGGGGTGCAGGTTTGATCCCTGGTTGGGGAACTAAGATCCCACATGCCACACGGTGTAGCCAAAAAAAAAAAAAAAAAAAAATTCTAAATAATCAATAGTTTATTTCTCTGGAAGTCTGGATGTAGGGAGCACAGGACTGTAGAGTCCATGGTCATCAGGAACACTGGCTCCTTCTGTTTTGCTACTCAGGTCTTCATATGCATGTTCCATCTTGGCCCAAGATGGCAGCTGAACCACAAGCTATCGTATTCATATTCTTTTAAGGAGACTTTCAACAGTGTTTCCATTTTCATTTTATTAGACAAATGCTTGTTTCATGGCTAAATCTAGCTGCATGGGAGGATTGGAAATACATTTTTCTGTCAAGTGTTCAACTGAGATCGACACTTCAATGACTAAGAAATAAAGGGAGAATGTTTAGAGTCAATAATAAATACCTATCTCAGATGATATGAAGAAAAATATATATGTCACATCTAAGAGCTTGACTACTTTATTTTATTTATTGTAAAACAAACTAAATTTCTCCAGGCTTGTCTCTGGAGATTTAAAAACAGGGCCACATTAAAAGTAATAGCTCATGTTGTATGGGCTTTTGCTTTTACCTGCTTTGGTACGTTCCCAGAATCTTCCACAATGTTCTCTGTATTTCTAGAAAAAAAAATACCTTTTGTGCTTTCAAATAAATCTAGTCAACTTCCATGGGGCATGCTGGGCGGATTGGAAATATATTATTCTATCAAGTGTTCAACTGAGATCTATACTTCAGTTATTAAGAAATAAAGGGAAAACAAATACTTGGAGTCAATTAGAAGTATCTAGGTTAGATGATATGAAAAAATCTTTCTACATCTCCCTCTGCTCACTGGACACAATGCATGTGCCAAGCCATCCTGCTTATTGTTCTAACTCCTACTTCACCTCATAGGCATCATACCTGTTTGGTTCTGTGCCTACTTAGTCATGAATATTGCACACACATGCAAAAAACGTTGCACATACACAGTATTTGAGAGCAAGTTGCAGACATCATTGTTATTTATCCCTAAATATTTCAATGAATATTTCCTATGGTCAGAAATATTATTCTACATAATTACAATACAGTTGTCAATTTCAGTATATTTATTGTTGATACAATAATTTAATTTAATCTACCTTCCACATTCCAATGTTGTCAGTTTACCCAAAACTTTCCTCCATTATAGCCAAGTTATTCACCTTTGGATTCCCCTTCCCCTAGGACTTCCAAGTTTTCAGATCTTTCCTTAGTCTCTTGGGTCTTAGTTTTCTAAATGGATATATATTCTTTCCCAATGTTTAAAAGTGTTTTTAAAGGGAAAAAATAGTTTTTAAAAACTGTACTACTTGGGCTTTCCTGGTGGCGCAGTGGTTGAGAGTCCGCCTGCAGATGCAGGGGACGTGGGTTCGTGCCCCGGTCTGGGAAGATCCCACATGCTGTGGAGTGGCTGGGCCCGTGAGCCATGGACGCTGGGCCTGCGCGTCCAGTGCCTGTGCTCCGCAATGGGAGAGGCCACAACAGTGAGGGGCCCACATACCGCCAAAAAAAAAAAAAATTGTATTACTTTATAAGAAAACAATAACAAGAAGTACAACCAGAGAATATATCTTAAAGAAGACCTGATAAGAATTGTATTCCATACTTTCTTTTTGGTTCATGATACTCAAGTGTTTGTAAACCTTTAATCCCTTAACAAAGTAAACTTTCTAACCTTAAATTTCTTTACCCTAAGCAACCTTTTCTTTTCACAGATCAGTGGTTTTTAAATTTCTATTATAGAATCTCCTGGAGAGCCTATAAATAGATATAATCAACAAATTTTTGAGTGCCCAAATGTGTGCTGACACTCTTGTGTGGAAAAGAAAACCATGGAATAGCTTTGGGCTGAGAGATAACACAATATTTATTTAGAACGATCGCTCTGGCTACTGTTCTGTGAATATACAATAAGGGGGCAATGTGGGGAGCAGGGAAGAGTTACAGAGTTATTGCACATGAGCCAAGTAAGAGATGGTGTTGACTTGGATAAAGGTATAAATAATTGACAGGGTGAGAAGTAGACAGATTCTAGATGTACTTTGATTGTGGACTCAATAAGATTTGATGTTTGATTGATTGTGGGATGTGAGATTAAAAGGCAGACTCAAGAGTGACTCCAAGATTTTGGCCTGAGTAACTTTTCTCCATTTTTTAGCAATTAGGATGGACAAATATCAGGTAAATATGATGCCTTAATTGTCTGATAACCAAGTTTATCATGATGTTGTTAATTGCATAAAAATATTTTCTACTAAAATATACTGTATAAAAACCAGGCAAACAAACAACTTGATTAAAAAAATGAGCCAAAAACCTTAACATACACCACACCAAAAAGATGTACAGATGGCAAATAAACATATGAAAAGATGCTCCACATCATAAGTCATCAGGGAGTTGCAAATTAAGACAATGAGATAGTACTTACATACTTACATGAATGGCCAAAATCTGGAACACTGACAACACCAAATGCTGAGAAGGATATGGTATAATAGGAACTCTCTCTCATTACTGATGGAAATACAAAATGGTACAGTCACTTTGGAAGACAGTTTGGCAGTTTCTTAAAAATCTAAACATCCTCTTACCATATGATCCAGCGGGTGCAGTATCTGGTATTTACCCCCAAAAGTTGAAAACTTATATCTATATGAAAAGCTACACATGGATGTTTATAGCAGATTTGTTTATAACTGCCAAAAGTTAGAAGCAACCAAGATGTCCATCAGTAGGTGAATGGATAAATTAACTGTGGTACATCCAGGCAGTGGAATCTTATTCAGTGCTCAAAGGAAAAGAGCACTTTATTAGGAACCTTCTATTTGTACTGTCTTAGGCACTGGGGTGATGCACAGATAGGAGGGGCATTTGTCATGGAGGGCAACAATTAGGTGAACTACACTGTAGTTCCTCATGTTCTGTTGGAGCCAGTCTTCTGACCTTGAAGGACCACTGGTCTGAGGTCCCAAGTCATTTACTGTGCTTTGACTGAGTGAGCTTTAACTGCTGCTGAATGAGCTGCTGCAGCTGTCTCCTTAGGCAAGAAGTTGCCCTACCACTTGAGGTGTGATGGGTATGACCATGTCTTTGTATATGTTTGTGACTGTACATGGTGGAATGAGGGGGTGAAGAGCAAAGAATTGTCTAATACCTCAAATTCTTTTCCTTTAATCCATTCCCTTTCTATTTTGATGAGATGTCTCTGTAGACAGAGTAGAAGGGACCTATACTCATTAAGGAAACATTTGGGACTCCAAAGGAGTGTAATGAGTAGAAGGTAGCTAGCCTCTGAATTATATAGATCTGAAGTAGAACACTAGAACCACAGGGGTCAGGAAAAGGAATTGCAGCAGTCTGCTCCAAGAGCAGGGAACAGAGAAATTTAAAAACTTACTGAAAGTTGGGTACATATCTGGATTGAATCCCAGCTCTGCCACTTAATAATTACATGGCCTCTGGTACATCACTTAACCTTATCAACACTCAGCTTTTTCTTCTGTTTAGTGGGGGCAATTCTATGTATATTACAAAGTTGTTGAGACATATAGCACTTGCCATTCAGTGACTGCTCAAAAAATGGTAGCTACTATTATTGTATAGCATATTCTCTGACCTATCAACACAATCCCCACCTCACCTTTCCCATCAATACACTTTTGTACTTTCATTTTCTGGTGGCTGACATATTCTTGTCTTGTCTCCTCTATTTGTCCTTAAGTGTTATGAGGTTGGGATTATGTCCTTTAAAGTAGTTCTGGAAACTCTCAGCAAATTTACAAACTAGTAATGTCTAACTCTTAGCCTTCTGCATTCTGCAAAGCACATGTGTTTGCTAGGCTAGTAATGTTTATCTTTTGGAAAATCAGCATGCCTTTGGTGAAGAGCCAAGAAGCTAAGTGCTGGATACAGGCCTTTGAAATGCAGAAAGAATAAAGGTCAGATGCTGAGGATGTTGATCTGGAGTTAAATCCTGTTCATAAATGGCCTCTGTAAACACATTTTGGCCAGTGGTCACTGACCTCTTCAGGATTTGATCTTGTGAGACTATTTCCTGGTAATTAGTTCATCAGACTGTGTATTCCTAGTTAGAGAAATCATACAACAACCATATTTATTTACCACATACCCCAAGTCTTTAAATAATACCTAAATATCTGTACTCAAATTAGTAAAGGCTTCGTGACCACAGCCAGTTTTAGTCAGAGAGAAAGAAAAAGTTTACCAGTTTAATAATACTTTAGAAGCTTTTTATTTATAGGACTATGATTTGAGACCATAAGTTGTATTTGGTGAGGTCTGGTGTTTTTCAATGAGGGCTAGGACTGTGCCTAAAAATTTGCTTGTGCAGGATGAGTTGAGGGACACACTAACTTCCTCCTGATCAAAAATATCTCCTCTCCCTCTAAATCTGCACCAATCTGCCTCAAGGCCTCAAATGATTAGAGTCACTTTTTAGTGAAAACCAGCAAGCATTTTTTAAAAAGCAGTTACTATAGGCTTGGTGCTTCATTGAGTGAGAATAATGATAAAAATATGCAGAAGATTCAGCTCATGTCTTCAAGGATGTTGAAATTATGATTTAAGGCATTTCTTGGTAAAAGTTTTGATTCTTTTAGTTGCAAATGAGTAAGTACAACTGAAACTAGCTTAGACCAAAAACAAAAACAAAAAAACAAAAACGCAATTTTCTGGCTGATTTACATGAACAATGGGAAGGGCAGCAATTGTCTTGGAGCTCGAAAGCTTCTCTCATCTGTTTCTGTTTCTCTCTCAGAGTTGTCTTGGACAGCTTCTTCCTTGTATCTGGAACTATGGCCAGTAGCCATATAAAGACTTATTACCAAAAAGGATAAGATGTTTTCATTAGTTACAATTTTAGAAAGTCAAACTACTCTGATGGAATTAGCTTATCTCACATGGTTTGTAGGGGTATGGGATAAAAGCCTCTCACTAGAATTATTGAGTTAAGAGAAGTTTCCCAAAACAAGAGGAGTGATGCTATCATCTGGGGACTAATAACACAATATATACTCACCAGCTTCTTCTAAATCCCCATGAATTATTGCTCTTTGTCAGGTGTTTGGAGAATGATTAAGGCAGACAATGAGGCTAACAGAAAAAATATACAGAATAATACAAATTAGCCATTAGCTAATTTACTAACTTGAAAACTATCAAAGGCCAAGGTGTCTGAAGAGAAAGTTGTTTTCTCTCCTAATTTCCTCTAATAATTGAATTCTATATACTGATTAGGTAGAGATTTTAAGGTCTGTATTAATTTTAGAACACTGAATAGGGAGCACAGTGGCAGATAATTTTATTTTTATAAGAGATAATACTAGCATTTAAGGTGTCTGAAGAGAAAGTTGTTTTCTCTCCTAATTTCCTCTAATAATTGAATTCTATATACTGATTAGGTAGAGATTTTAAGGTCTGTATTAATTTTAGAACACTGAATAGGGAGCACAGTGGCAGATAATTTTATTTTTATAAGAGATAATACTAGCATTTTGTTGTCCCAGAGTTGTTGAGACATATAGCACTTGCCATTCAGTGACTGCTCAAAAAATGGTAGCTACTATTATTGTATAGCATATTCTCTGACCTATCAACACAATCCCCACCTCACCTTTCCCATCAATACACTTTTGTACTTTCATTTTCTGGTGGCTGACATATTCTTGTCTTGTCTCCTCTATTTGTCCTTAAGTGTTATGAGGTTGGGATTATGTCCTTTAAAGTAGTTCTGGAAACTCTCAGCAAATTTACAAACTAGTAATGTCTAACTCTTAGCCTTCTGCATTCTGCAAAGCACATGTGTTTGCTAGGCTAGTAATGTTTATCTTTTGGAAAATCAGCATGCCTTTGGTGAAGAGCCAAGAAGCTAAGTGCTGGATACAGGCCTTTGAAATGCAGAAAGAATAAAGGTCAGATGCTGAGGATGTTGATCTGGAGTTAAATCCTGTTCATAAATGGCCTCTGTAAACACATTTTGGCCAGTGGTCACTGACCTCTTCAGGATTTGATCTTGTGAGACTATTTCCTGGTAATTAGTTCATCAGACTGTGTATTCCTAGTTAGAGAAATCATACAACAACCATATTTATTTACCACATACCCCAAGTCTTTAAATAATACCTAAATATCTGTACTCAAATTAGTAAAGGCTTCGTGACCACAGCCAGTTTTAGTCAGAGAGAAAGAAAAAGTTTACCAGTTTAATAATACTTTAGAAGCTTTTTATTTATAGGACTATGATTTGAGACCATAAGTTGTATTTGGTGAGGTCTGGTGTTTTTCAATGAGGGCTAGGACTGTGCCTAAAAATTTGCTTGTGCAGGATGAGTTGAGGGACACACTAACTTCCTCCTGATCAAAAATATCTCCTCTCCCTCTAAATCTGCACCAATCTGCCTCAAGGCCTCAAATGATTAGAGTCACTTTTTAGTGAAAACCAGCAAGCATTTTTTAAAAAGCAGTTACTATAGGCTTGGTGCTTCATTGAGTGAGAATAATGATAAAAATATGCAGAAGATTCAGCTCATGTCTTCAAGGATGTTGAAATTATGATTTAAGGCATTTCTTGGTAAAAGTTTTGATTCTTTTAGTTGCAAATGAGTAAGTACAACTGAAACTAGCTTAGACCAAAAACAAAAACAAAAAAACAAAAACGCAATTTTCTGGCTGATTTACATGAACAATGGGAAGGGCAGCAATTGTCTTGGAGCTCGAAAGCTTCTCTCATCTGTTTCTGTTTCTCTCTCAGAGTTGTCTTGGACAGCTTCTTCCTTGTATCTGGAACTATGGCCAGTAGCCATATAAAGACTTATTACCAAAAAGGATAAGATGTTTTCATTAGTTACAATTTTAGAAAGTCAAACTACTCTGATGGAATTAGCTTATCTCACATGGTTTGTAGGGGTATGGGATAAAAGCCTCTCACTAGAATTATTGAGTTAAGAGAAGTTTCCCAAAACAAGAGGAGTGATGCTATCATCTGGGGACTAATAACACAATATATACTCACCAGCTTCTTCTAAATCCCCATGAATTATTGCTCTTTGTCAGGTGTTTGGAGAATGATTAAGGCAGACAATGAGGCTAACAGAAAAAATATACAGAATAATACAAATTAGCCATTAGCTAATTTACTAACTTGAAAACTATCAAAGGCCAAGGTGTCTGAAGAGAAAGTTGTTTTCTCTCCTAATTTCCTCTAATAATTGAATTCTATATACTGATTAGGTAGAGATTTTAAGGTCTGTATTAATTTTAGAACACTGAATAGGGAGCACAGTGGCAGATAATTTTATTTTTATAAGAGATAATACTAGCATTTTGTTGTCCCAGAGGTCTCTTAGGCTGTATTCATTTCTTTTCATTCTTTTTTCTTTATTCTGTTCCACAGCAGTGAATTCCACCATTCTGTCTTCCAGGTCACTTATCCGTTCTTCTGCCTCAGTTATTCTGCTATTGATTCCTTCTAGTGTAGTTTTCATTCCAGTTACCATATTGTTCATCTCTGTTTGTTTGTTCTTTAATTCTTCTAGGTCTTTGTTAAACATTTCTTGCATCTTCTCGATCTTTGCCTCCATTCTTTTTCTGAGGTCCTGGATCATCTTCACTATCATTATTTTGAATTCTTTTTTTGGAAGGTTGCCTATCTCCACTTCATTTAGTTGTTTTTCTGGGGTTTTAATCTTGTTCCTTCATCTGGTATATAGCCCTCTGCCTTTTCATATTGTCTATCTTTCTATGAATGTGGTTTTTTTTCCACAGGCTGCAGGATTGTAGTTCTTCTTGCTTCTGCTGTCTGCCCTCTGGTGGATGAGGCTATCTAAGAGGCTTGTGTAAGTTTCCTGATGGGAGGGACTGGTGGTGCGTAGAGCTGACTGTTGCTCTGGTGGGCAGAGCTCAGTAAAACTTTAATCCGCTTGACTGTTGTTGGGTGGGGCTGGGTTCCCTCCCTGTTGGTTGTTTGGCCTGAGGCAACCCAATACTGGAGCCTACCTGGGCTCTTTGGCGGGGCTAATGACAGACTCTGGGAGGGCTCACGCCAAGGAGTACTTCCCAGAACTTCTGCTGCCAGTGTCCTTGTCCCCACGGTGAGCCACAGCACCACCCCCCCTGCCTCTGCAGGAGACCCTCCAACAGTAGCAGGTAGGTCTGGTTCAGTCTCCCCGGGGTCACTGCTCCTTCCCCTGGGTCCCAATGTGCACACTACTTTGTGTGTGCCCTCCAAGAGTGGAGTCTCTATTTCTCCCAGTCCTGTTGAAATCCTGCAATCAATTCCCACTAGCCTTCAAATTCTGATTCTCTAGGAATTCCTCCTCCCGTTGCCAGACCCCCAGGTTGGGAAGCCTGACATGGGGCTCAGAACCTTCACTCCAGTGGATGGACTTCTGTGGTATAATTGTTCTCCAGTCTGTGAGTCACCCACCCAGCAGGTGTGGGATTTGATTTTACTGTGATTGCGCCCCTCATACCATCTCATTGTGGCTTCTCCTTTGTCTTTGTATGTGGGGTGTCTTTTTTGGTGAGTTCCAGTGTCTTCCTGTCGATGATTGTCCAGCACCTAGTTGTGATTCTGGTGTTCTCACAAGAGGGAGTGAGAGCAAGTCCTTCTACTTCACCATCTTGGTTCCTCTCCTCACTGGGTGATATTGACAAGCTTCTGACTTCTCTCTGCCTTAGTTTTCTCAGTTGTAGACCAGCCATCTCTATACTATGTTTTTAGCAAGATTATGCTAAGGGTCTGAGATAAAGAAATTCTCCTATTTGGTTCCTTGGAAAGCTGTATATTCTTGTTTGTTTGTTCTTGTTTTTTCTAAAAGTTGTGGCACTTGCTTGTCCCACCTTCCAAAAGATCTATGATAAGGAATAGAAATGAGGAGTTGTTCTTCTTTCTGTCAGCTAGCTTAGGCAGGACAAGGTACTGCTTCAAGCAAAGGTCATGAACCTGCCTTCTCTTTCAAAGACCTGCCTGGCAAAAAGCCAACTTTGGCTTATGTAGGAGGAGTGACATCACCAGGCGATCAGAACGACAATATGAGTCAGTGCCTGAATTGGCGTACTTCAGAGTACATTGAAATGGCCCCTGCTCAACAGAGAAGAATGTATGTGGCAAACATATAAAAGGCTTGGAGAAAGAGTATCTTTCTTCTCGACACACCCATTCTGCAGTGTTTGTGGCGTGAAATGCTGAGTTAGGTGCAGGAATGCACAAGACATAGGATTTTGCCCTCGGATTGCTGTTTAGTTGAGAAGACAAGAGATAAATTTGTAAAAACAAAATAGGGTAAATTAAGAATGCAAGAGCTGTACCAAGGCTGCATATGATTGAGAGAGACTTGAGTGGTTCAGATATTTAGTGAGGAGGAGAAAGAAATCATCATGAGTTGGTCAATAATTGCTCATGTTTAGCAAATACTTTTTAAAAAAATATTTATTATTTGGCTGCATCGGGTCTCTTTGTTGCGGTATACAGGCTTTCCTCTAGTTGTGGTGTGTGGGCTCAGTAGTTGCAGTGCACGGGCTCCAGAGCACGTGGGTTCAGTAGTTGCAGCATGCACACTCTCTAGTTGTGGCACGCGGGTTCTAGATCTCATGGGCTTAGTTGTCCTCCGGTATGTGGGATCTTAGTTCTCCAACCAGGAATCGAACCCGCATCCCCTGCATTGGAAGGTGGATTCTTAACCACCGGACCACCAGGGAAGTCCCACAAATACTTTTGGCAATGAAAAAGATATTTGGCTTCCTTTGCTTGCCAGTTAGATATAACATTGATGGGGATAATTAATTTTAGGGTATGAATAATAAAATTTGCTATTTATTGAGTGTCTTAGATGTTAGGTACTTTTCATATATTAACTCTAATTGTATGCATAATTTCATCTTTCATTGGTGGGGCAGAGGGGCAACAGCTAACATTACTTGTCAACCAAAGCTATAAGTACAATCATTATCATCATTATGAATTAACATAATATTATCATTATCCTCAAGATGAGATATTATTACAAAGACATAGACAAGTTAGGGAGATATTAAAAAAGATAAATATGTCAAATATTGAATGTGTGATAAAACGTGAAAAGTCACTGTAGGCTGCAGGAGTTCTAGAAGGTGTTTTAAAGGAAAAGGAGAGATGATCTTGGTAGGCTTTAGGTAGGCAGACTGAAGCAGGAAAATCCTCCTAGGCAAGAGAGACATGCTAAGCAAATCTGTGGCAATAAGAATGGTTATGTACCTGTGGGACATGTAAGTGGTGGCCAGTTTGCTTGGAGTTGAGGGTTCTTTATAATGGCCTACAAGGCCCTATCTGATCTGGATTCCATTACCTCTCTGACCTCATTTCCTGTCAGTCTCTATCTCATTCATTCCCATGCCAGCCACATTTGCCTTTTTGCTTATCCTTGAACCTGCCAGATATCCATCATCCTAATGACCTTTGCCTTTGCTGTTCCTTAGGTTACAAATACTTTTCTCGTAGATATTTATTCTGGATATTCCTCTAAACATTCCTGTCAAGTCTTTACTCAGATGTTACATACTTGATGGGGCCTGCCCTGATCACTCATTTATAATTTGAGGCTTCCTTGACACTCCGCATCCTTTTTTCTCTTGCACTAATTACCTTCTAATATACTATGTAACTTACTTATTTTTGTGTGTTTAGTTATTGTCTTTCTCTTCCTACTTGATGAAAGCTCCATGGAAATAGGTGCTTTGAATTCCAATACCTAGAACAGTCCTTGGGACATTGTGATTAATTAGTATGTGTTGTTGTTGTTGCTGTTCACGTAGATTACTAGTGGGATTTAAGACTAGAAAAGTATATTGATGTGAGATGGTGAGTTACAGGAAGATCCAGGCAGAGGAAACCAGTAAAAGTGTTTGAGAGAGGGAATGACATGCATAAAGAGGAGTTTTAAGGAAATTTATATGATAGTGGTAAAGATTTTTCAGGGAGGGAATTGTGGCAGTAGTTTAGAAGCTTAGTGATCTGGGCTTATACAAAAGTATTGGCAGTAGAATTGCAAAGGAAAGACTTGATTTATTTTTAAAGAGCATATTTAAAAAGGCAGATCAATCACACGTAGCAACTGATGAGACATTAATATTCTGGGTGTAGAGGTGGGGCAGGGACATGGAAGGTTCTGATTTTTCTCTCCCTTCCCCCCCATTATCTTCCCTCTTCTGCCATCTCTGTGCCATGGAATACTGACCCTTGTGAACTGTCTTACCTGATCAGTAAAGAGCCAGTCCTGAAGATCTTTGGAATATGCAGGATTTGGGCAGTTCAGGCCTGCTGAGTTAACCTTTTACTGTACAAGGGGGAAGTCAAGAGTTCTGGTTTGGCAGTTTTAAGTTTGAGATGCTTCATTGATGTCCAAATGGAAATGTCAGGGGTTAGAAATATGGCTATGGGAGTTTTCAGTGCATACAGTATATACAAGGTATTTAAAATCATGAGATTGGATGAGATTACCCAATGAGAGACTGTAGGTTAAAAAGAGAAGAGGGCCAAGGACTGAGATGTAAGGCTCTCCAATATTTAAAACTTAGAGTAGGAGAATATTCCAGCAACGAGGATAGAAGGGAAATTAGGAGATTACATAGTCACAGAAGCCATGAGCAGAAAGTGTCTGAAGATAAAGGAAGTCAGCTGCATTAAATGTTAATGAAATATTTAAAGGTGAAAAATAGAAGATCATGTGTGCTTGTAGTTGGGACTGACCTAGTGAAGAGGCAGACATTGATGATGCAAAAGTGAAAAAGATAATTACAGGCATTGAGCCCTTGGAAAGGTAAGAAGAGATGGAGATGTATAATGCTTGTATTGTGCAGGAGAGAAAGCAGCTAACAGAGTTCAGAGCCCATGGTTTTGAATATTTGGTGGGGAGAAATTGAAGGGGCTGCTGCCAAACAGCTTGTAATCTCCCAGTGACATAAACTTCATTTTGAATTTACATATTTTTTCTTTCTGTCTGGTCAACATAATTCTCTCAATTTAAGAAGAATGGTGAGGGAAGAGAAAAATGGTTGATAAACATAATTAGAGGAATTCATCGACTGAAGATCTTGATGACAGGCAGGATATGTTGGGTTGAGTGTAGTAGACAAAGCAAGCTGGGAAATTAAGAAGGTGTAGGAGTTGCATTTATCATTTCAGTGGTGAAGTAACTGCATTTGGAAACAAGGCCCCAGGATGTGGCCATGGAAATGAGCGCATGAACTAGAGTGAGGAAAGGTCCCTAG
>NW_006777583.1:856881-876102 GCF_000442215.2 Lipotes vexillifer | reverse complement strand
AGGAAAGGTCCCTAGGGAAAGAAGGTAATGAAATCTACTGAGCAAAAATTTGAGGTAGATTAGCTATGTGTCACTCAGGGTGATGATAAGAGTTAGGGATGAGAAAAAGGCTAAAGGCTTCAATTAGTAAAAGGAAGTGAGAATGATTTTGGCATGTGACAGTGAAGAGAAGGGGTAGAAGGTAGGGTTTAACAGGAGAGGAGAGGCATAATTGTCCAGAAGTGACAGTGGAGAGCACAAGGATCCTGATGTTATTTTGAGGTCTTGATATAATTGAAACATAGGAAAATGATTGAGTAAATTCAGGAAATCCATTTCCCCTGGGGAGAATGGAATTTCAGTAAATGAAAAGCATTTAAAAAAAATCTGAGTGAAGAATATGAAGATAAATGTGTTTTTTAATCTTGGAATGGGAGTTCCCAAAGGAGAATTGAGGAGTGAGCTCATCAGTGGGAGTTTTGACCATAGAAAATAAATCATATAAAGAGGAAAGGAAGGAGAATATAGGAGACTGAGAATCTAATTGGCAGTGACCAAAAAGACCAAAACCAAAACCAAAACCAAAAAACCAAACTGGAGGTCTGTGGACATTTCTGACTCTCCAGTGGCCAGGATAATAGCTGATGTTACCCTAGTGAACATGAAGCTCAAGCATTCAGAGATTAACTGCATTCAGGATGAGCCCGGGGAGAAATGTCTCTTTATGATTCTATTTACGGTTCTTTCTAAAATGTCAGTTTGATTATAGGATCTCCTTTGTTTAAAACCCTTTCAGTGTCCAAGCTATTTAACCTTAAATGAGTAAAGAAGGAGAAGGAATAATTTTTGGAGGAAGATCTTGAGAAATATGAAGGAAAACTGTAGAAATGCAGGGGAGTTTTAGGAAGATGGAGAATAGATGAGGAAAAGAAGAAAGACTGGATAAATATATAAACATATTTTGAAAAAAAAAGCTCTATGATGTTCCTATTCTTAGGATATCAATAAGGAATCAAAGGAACTAAACCAGTATTTTGTTTCTACCAGGTCTGCTCCTTTTTCTGGCTTTAAACTATGGCACAGGTAAGTGGAAGAAAGAGAGAGAGTTATAATGAAAATCCACCTGGCTTTTGAGTCAGACGGATTAATCTGAATTGGAACAATGGCTCTACCATATATTAGCCCTGACCTTAGACAAATCACTACCTCTCTGAACTATAGATTTCTCATTTGTAAAATGAGATGAACAAAATGTACTTCTAGGTTGCTTTGAAAGTTAAATGAGGAAACATGACAGAGTCCAGAACATAGTACTTGACATCTGGTAAATGCTCAGCAAATGTCGATCCCACCTTTCTCTTCAGATCTATGACCTTCCAATCTGGTTTTTCTATTACTTCTGTGATCACTACTTCTAGTTTTCCTGACAGTTTCTGCTTCTACCTATCAAAATTCACTATGATCTTGGATTTATTCTTGATCTTCTCTTTTCTTTAATGGTTCAGTTTCCCATTTTATTCTAATTACCAAATCTATGATATTTACATTGGTGGTTCAGTTTTCTTATGTGCATGTAGAACCTAGAATTACTCATTGCCTTCAGGAGACTTTACCTGAATGTTCCTCTCATCTTCTACCTAAAATTAAACGTATCAGAGAATTAAGTGCCCTGTGTCTGTCACCAGTCGTCCCCATTTGCTACCTGGGAGTATCTGCTTTCATATTCAATCTAACTTCAGGTGGTGGACTGTTTCCAGAAGGATTATAATTTTGTTTTTCAAATGAGTTAGACTCTTTCTTACATCTGAGTCCTTCAGTGTTCCTGAACAAATTCATTTTCCCTTTGTCTAGTACTTGGACTTCAGTTAAGTAACTATGGACTTTTGGGTCTTTTACAAATGGGAGATTGGTAGTTATTCTAGCTCAGACTATGTATGATTCTGTGAGCCTAGGGATAGTGCATCCTTTCCTGGAGGCCATACAGCTGGTCAGTAGCAGAATTAGGAAGAGAACCCACACCTCCTGGCTCAGAGAGCAGTGTGCTTTCCCATATGCCCCACTTAACTACAGGGGAATAACACCGTATGTTGCCATCTTTTCTCTTATTTTCTCATATAAAAATCAGGTCAGCTAATCCATTCTTTTCACTCTTGCCACCACCCCAAATATCTGGGAATAGAAATGAAACATTGTCTTTAGGCTGCTGATATGGAATAATGGGTTCCAGGAAACTGAGTTAAGAGGGAAGGTGGTAGAGAAAAATAAATGACAGAAAAGAGGTAAACAAAGGAGTTCAGAAGTCTTCTTTGGAAAGCAGGAGGGGTTGTCCAGCATAAAGCCTGGAACTCCGAGGAACTTGCCACTAATGAATTAGGATGTTGAAACACAAGCCTTTCGGTAATGTCGGCAATGTTGACCTTTGCTGTCATATCTCCTGTTTACTGTACATACATATACATAGGCCATAGATAAGTGCAAGTTTGTATTTTTAAATGGGAAGATTCCCTGTGGTTTTGCTGCTCTTGGGGTGTGAATCCGAAGACAGGATTGGAATGCTCTCACAAAACTCTGTGTTTGTGTTAACCATACTTGGCATGACAAACGAACAAGAAATTGCCCTTGGGAAATCCCAGGAAATGTAGGATGAGGGAGGGAAGTACCACATGACTGTTTACTACTGGCAAACTGATATTAGAGTTAATTCTTACAGAATGTGGATAGTGAAGACAACTGGGAAAGCAGAGAAAAAAAAAAGCAGAAACCAACTCTTACAGCTTTCTCTTTTGAAATCAACTACTCTTTGGGTCTATCTCTTCTCCTTCTGGGAAGTTATAACCTTTCAGGGATAAACCCTAAGGTCTCACTTGTAGAAGGTTTTATTTTATTTTATTTTATTTCATTTTTTAAAACATCTTTATTGGAGTATAATTGCTTTACAATGGTGTGTTAATTTCTGCTGTATAACAAAGTGAGTCAGCTATACCTATACATATATCCCCATATCTCCTCCCTCTTGCATCTCCCTCCCACCATCCCTGTCCCTTGTCCCTCTAGGTGGACACAAAGCACTGAGCTGATCTCCCTGTGCTATGTGGCTGCTTTCCACTAGCTAGCTATTTCACATTTGGTAGTGTATATATGTCCATGTCACTGTCCCTTCGTCCCATCTTATCCTTCCCTCTCCCCATGTCCTCAAGTCCACTCTCTACATCTGAGTGTTTATTCCTGTCCTGTACCTAGGTTCTTCAGAAACTTTTTTTTTTTTAGATTCCATATATATGTGTTAGCATACGGTATTTGTTTTTCTCTTTCTGACTTACTTCACTCTGTATGACAGACTCTAGGTCCATCCACCTCACTACAAATAACTCAATTTCATTTCTTTTTATGGCTGAGTAATATTCCATTGTATATATGTGCCACATCTTCTTTATCCATTTATCTGTTGATGGACACTTAGGTTGCTTCCATGACCTGGCTATTGTAAATAGAGCAGCAATGAACATTGTAGTACATGACTCTTTCTGAATTATGGTTTTCTCAGGGTATATGCCCAGTAATGGGATTGCTGGTTCATATGGTAGTTCTATTTTTAGTTTTTTAAGGAACCTCCATACTGTTCTTCATACTGGCTATATGAATTTACATTCCCACCAACAGTGCAAGAGGGTTCTCTTTTCTCCACACCATCTCTAGCATTATTGTTTATAGATTTTTTGATGATGGCCATTCTGACTGGTGTGAGGTGATACCTCATTGTAGTTTTGAGTTACATTTCTCTAATGATTACTGATGTTGAGCATGCTTTCATCTGTTTGTTGGAAATCTATATATCTTCTTTGAAGAAATATCTATTTAGGTCTTCTGCCCATTTTTGGATTGGGTTGTTTGCGTTTTTGATATTGAGTTGCATGAGCTGCTTGTATATTTTGAAGATTAATCCTTTGTCAGTTGCTTCATTTGCAAATATTTTCTCCCATTTTGAGGGTTGTCATTTTCTCTTGTTTATGATTTCCTTTGCTGTGCAAAAGGTTTTAAGTTGCATTAGGTCCCATTTGTTTATTTTTGTTTTTATTTCCATTTCTCTAGGAGGTGGGTCAAAAAGGATCTTGCTGTGATTTATGTCATAGAGTGTTCTGTCTATGTTTTCCTCTAAGAGTTTGATAGTTTCTGGCCTTACATTTAGGTCTTTAATCCATTTGGAGTTTATTTTTGTGTATGGTGTTAGGAAGTGTTCTAATTTCATTCTTTTACATGTAGCTGTCCAGTTTTCCCAGCACCACTTATTGAAGAGTCTGTCTTTTCTCCTTTGTATATTCTTGCCTCCTTTATCAAAGATAAGGTGACCATATGTGCATCAGCTTATCTCTGGGCTTTCTATCCTATTCCATTGATCTATATTTCTGTTTTAGTGCCAGGACCATACTGTCTTGATTACTGTAGCTTTGTAGTATAGTCTGAATTCAGGGAGCATGATTCCTCCAGCTCCATTTTTCATTCTCACGATTGCTTTAGCTATTCGGAGTCTTTTGTGTTTCCATATAAATTATAAAATTTTTTATTCTAGTGCTGTGAAAATTGACATTGGTAGTTTGATAGGGATTGCATTGAATCTGTAGGTTACTTTGGGTAGTATATTCATTTTCACAATGTTGATTCTTCCAATATAGGAGCATGGTATATCTCTCCATCTGTTTGCGTCATCTTTAATTTCTTTCATCAGTGTCTTATAGTTTTCTGCATACAGGTCTTTTGTCTCCTTAGGTAGGTATATTCCTAGGTATTTTATTCTTTTTGTTGCAGTGGTAAATGGGAGTGTTTCCTTAATTCCTCTTTCAGATTTTTCATCATTAGTGTATAGGAATGCAATAGATTTCTGTGCATTAATTTTGTATCCTGCTACTTTACCAAATTCACTGATTAGCTCTAGTAATTTTCTGGTAGCATCTTTAGGATTCTCTATGTATAGTATCATGTCATCTGCAAAGAGTGACAGTTTTACTTCTTCTTTTCTGATTTGGATTCCTTTTATTTCTTTCTCTTCTCTGACTGCTGTGGCTAAAACTTCTAAAACTTTGTTAAATAATAGTGGTGAGAATGGTCAACCTTGTCTTGTTCCTGATCTTAGTGAAAATGGTTTCAGTTTTTCACCATTGAGAATGATGTTGGCTGTGGGTTTGTCATACAGTGGCTTTTATTATGTTGAGGTAAGTTCCCTCTATGCCTACTTTCTGGAGGGATTTTATCATAAATGGTGGTTGAATTTTGTTGAAAGCTTTTTCTGCATCTATTGAGATGATCATATGGTTTTTATTCTTCAATTTGTTAATATGGTGTATCATATTGATTGATTTGCGGATATTGAAGAATCCTTCCATTCCTGTGGTAAACCCCACTTGATCATAGTGTATGATCCATTTAATGTGCTGTTGGATTCTGCTTGCTAGTATTTTGTTGGGGATTTTTGCATTTATGTTCATCAGTGATGTTTACCTCTTGTTTCCTTTCTTTGTGACATCTTTGTCTGGTTTTGGTATCAGGGTGATGGTGGCCTCGTAGAATGAGTTTGGGAGTGTTCCTCTCTCTGCTATATTTTGGAAGAGTTTGAGAAGGATAGGTGTTAACCCTTCTCTAAATGTTTGATAGAATTCTCCTGTGAAGCCATCTTGGTCCTGGGCTTTTGTTTGTTGGAAGATTTTTAATCACAGTCTCAATTTCAGTGCTTATGATTCATCTGTTTATAATATCTATTTCTACCTGGTTCAGTCTTAGAAGGTTGGGCTTTTCTAAGAATTTTTCCATTTCTTCCAGGTTGTCCATTTTATTGGCATAAAGTTGCTTGTAGTAATCTTTCAAGATCCTTTGTATTTCTGCAGTGTCAGTTGTTACTTCTCCTTTTTCATTTCTAATTCTTTTGAACTGAGTCTTCTCCCTTATTTTCTTGATGAGTCTGGCTAATGGATTATCAATTTTGTTAATATTCTCAAAGAATTAGCTTTTAGTTTTATTGATCTTTGCTATCATTTTCTTCATTTCTTTTTCATTTATTTCTGATCTGATCTTTATGATTTCTTTCCTTCTGCTAAATTTGGGTATTTTTTGTTCTTCTTTCTCTAATTGCTTTAGGTGTAAGGTTAGGTTGTTTATTTGAGATGTTTCTTGTTTCTTGAGGTAGGATTGTATTGCTATAACCTTCCCTCTTAGAACTGCTTTTGCTGCATCCCATAGGTTTTCGGCCACCGTGTTTTCATTGTCATTTGTTTCTAGGAATTTTTTGATTTTCTCTTTGATTTCTTCAGTGATCTCTTGGTTATTTAGTAGTGTATTGTTTAGCCTCCATGTGTTTGTATTTTTTACAGTTTTTTTTTTTTCCTGTAATTGATATCTAGTCTCATAGCATTGTGGTTGGGAAAGATACTTGATACAATTTCAATTTTCTTAAACTTACCAAGGCTTGATTTGTGACCCAAGATATGATCTATCCTGGAGAATGTTCCATGAGCACTTGAGACTAAAGTGTATTCTGTTTTTTTTGGGTGGAATGTCCTATAAATATCAATTAAGTCCATCTTGTTTAATGTATCATTTAAAGCTTGTGTTTATTTTCATTTTTGATGATCTGTCCATTGGTGAAAGTGGGGTGTTAAAGTCCCCTACTATGATTGTGTTACTGTCGATTTCCCCTTTCATGGTAGTTAGCATTTGCTTTATGTGTTGAGGTGTTCCTATATTGGGTGCATAAATATTTACATTGTTATATCTTCTTGGATTGATCCCTTGATCATTATGTAGTATCCTTCTTTGTCTCTTGTAATAGTCTTTATTTTAAAGTCTATTTTGTCTGATAATAAGAATTGCTACTCCAGCTTTCTTTTGATTTCCATTTGCATGGAATATCTTTTTCCATCCCCTCACTTTCAGTGTGTATGTGTCCCTAGGTCTGAAGTGGGTGTCTCGTAGACAGCCTATATATTAGTCTTGTTTTTGTTTCCATTCAGCCAATCTGTGTCTTTTGGTTGGAGCATTTAATCCATTTACATTTAAGGTAGTTATTGATATGTAAGTTCTTATTACCATTTTCTTAATTGTTTGGGGTTTGTTATTGTATGCCTTTTCCTTCTGTTGTGTTTCCTGCCTAGAGAAGTTCCTTTAGCATTTGTTGTAAAGCTGGTTTGTTGGTGCTGAATTCTCTTAGCTTTTGCTTGTCTGTAAAGGTTTTAATTTCTCTGTTTAATCTAAATGAGATCCTTGCTGGGTAGAGTAATCTTGGTTGTAGGTTATTCCCTTTCATCACTTTAAATATGTCCTGCCGTTCCCTTCTGGCTTGCAGAGTTTCTGCTGAAACATCAGCTGTTAACATTATGGGAATTCCCTTGTGTGTTATTTGTAGCTTTTCCCTTATTTAATTTTGGATAGTTTGAGTAATATGTGTCTTGGCATGTTTCTCCTTAGATTTATCCTATGTGGTATTCTCTGTGCTTCGTGGACTTGGTTCACTATTTCCTTTTCCATATTAGGGAAGTTTTCAACTATAATTTCTTCAAATATTTTCTCAGTCCCTCTTTTTTTCTCTTCTTCTTCTGTGACCCCTATAATTCAAATGTTGGTGCGTTTAATGTTGTCCCAGATGTCTCTGAGACTCTCCTTAATGTTATCATTCTTTGTTCTTTATTCTGCTCTGTGGTAGTTATTTGCACTATTTTATCTTCCAGGTCACTTCTCCGTTCTTCTGCCTCAGTTATTCTCCTACTGATTCCTTCTAGAAGATTTTTAATTTCATTTATTGTGTTGTGTTGTTCATCAGTGTTTCTTTGCTCTTTAGTTCTTTTATGTCCTTGTTACATGTTTCTTGTATTTTCTCCATTCTATTTCCAAGATTTTGGATCATCTTTACTATCATTACTCTGAATACTTTTTCAGTTAGACTGTCTATTTCCTCTTCATTTGTTTGGTCTGGTGGGTTTTAACCTTGCTCCTTCATCTGCTGTGTGTTTCTCTGTCTTCTCATTTTGCTTACCTTACTGTGTTTGGGGTTTCCTTTTTGCAGGCTGCAGGGTCATAGTTCCCGTTGTTTTTGGTGTCTGCCCCCAGTGGCTAAGATTGGTTCAGTGGGTTGTGTAGGCTTCCTGGTGGAGGGGACTTGTGGCTGTGTTCTGGTGGATGAGGCTGGTTCTTTTCTTTCTGGTGGGCAGGACTATGTCCAGTGGTGTATTTTGGGGTGTCTGTGAACTTACGATTTTAGGCAGCCTCTGTGCTAATGGGTGGGGTTGTGTTCCTCTCTTGCTCGTTGTTTCGCATAGGATGTCCAGCGCTTTAGCTTGCTGGTTGTTGAGTGCAGCTGGGTCTTAGCGTTGAAATGGAAATCTCTGGGAGAGCTTTCACCTTTTAATATTAAGTGGGTCCGGGAGGTGTCTGGTGGAGCAATGTCCTGAACTCGGATCTCTCACTTCAGAGGCTCAGGCCTGACACCTGACTGGAGCACCAAGACCCTGTCAGCCACACGGCTCAGAAGAAAAGGGAGAAAAAGAAAGAGAGAAAGAAAGAAGAAACAATAAAATAATACAAAATAAAGTCATTAAAATTTTTAAAAATTATTAAAATAAAAAAATTAAAAAGTAATTAAAAAAAGAAAGAATAGAGCAACTAAACCAAAAAACAAGTCCACCAATGATAGCAAGCACTAAAAACTAAACTAAGGTAAACATAAAAATCAGAAACTAGTCAATTTCATACAGCAAACCTCAAGTCTGTAGTTGCTCCCAAAGTTCGCCACCTTAATTTTGGGATGAGTGGTTGTCTATTCAGGTATTCCACAGATGCAGCATACATCAAGTTGATTGTGGAGATTTAATCCACTGCTCCTGAGGCTGTATGGAGAGAGTTCCCTTTCTCTTCTTTGTTCTCACAGCTCCTGGGGTTCAGCTTTGGATTTGGCCCTGCCTCTGCATGTAGGTCAACCCTCTGGCGTTTGTTCTTTCCCCTGAAGGCGGGGGTTAAAGGAGAAGCTGATTAGGGGGCTTTGGCTCACTCAGGCCAGGGGTAGGGAGGGGTACGGAATATGGGGCAAGCCTCTGGCAGCAGAGGCCGGCATGACATCAGAACAGCCTGAGGCGCACTGTGTGTTCTCCCAGGGAAGTTGTCCCTGGATCACGGGGCCCTGGCAGTGGCAGGCTGCAGAGGCTCCTGGGAGGCGAGGTGTGGATAGTGACCTGTGCTTGTACACAGGCTTCTTGGTGGCTGCAGCAGCAACCTTACCATCTCATGCCTGTCTCTGGTGTCCACACTGATAGCCACGGCTCGTGCCCATCTCTGAAGCTCATTTAGGCAGTGCTCTGAATCCCCTCTCCTTGCGCACCCCAAAACAATAGTCTCTTGCCTCTTTGGCAGCTCCACACTTTTTCCTGGACTCCCTCCAAGCTAGCTGTCACGCACTAGCCCCCTTCAGGTTGTGTTCACGCTGCCAACCCCACTCCTCTCCCTGTGATCTGACCTCTGAAGCCTGAGCCTCAGCTCCCAGCCCCCACCCGCCTCAACAGGTGAGCAGACAAGCCTCTCAGGCTGGTGAGTGCTGGTCAGCACTGATCCGCCGTGCGTAAATCTCTCCGCTTTGCCCTCTGCACCCCTGTTGCTGCGTTCTCCTTCGTGGCTCCAAAGCTTCCCCCCTGACCCACCCATCCTAACTCCCCCAGTGAAGGGGCTTCCTAGTGTGTGGAAACCTTTCCTCCTTCACAGCTCCCTCCCAGTAGTGCAGATCCCATCCCTATTTTGTATCTGTTTGTTCTTTTTTCTTTTGTCCTACCCAGGTACGTGGAGAGTTTCTTGCCTTTTGGGAAGTCTGAGGTCTTCTGCCAGTGTCCAGTAGGTGTTCTGTAGGAGTTGTTCCACATGTAGATGTATTTTTGATGTATTTGTGGGGAGGAAGGTGATCTCCATGTCTTACTCCTCCACCATCTTGAAGGACCCCCTGTAGGAGGTTTTAATTTCACAGAGATGTGGTTGAAATCTTGGGTTCTTCCTTTTGTCCTGGGCACTGGCTTTTTTCTGTATCAGGGTCTATGTGTTTACTGATGTTTCACATAGAAATATCCCCAATTGGTTCTGTTCTGTTTACTACTGGCCAGGGGCAAGATGTTCCCTTCATGCCTCCAATCCCACATAAGATATACAAATGCCTCTCCTCCTGTTATGGGGCTAGGAAATTTCCAGGTTTGTTGAACTGTAGGTTGTCCTTGGGTGATGACATGGGATGATGGTAACTCTTGAGTCCATTTGGTCACTGTCATCCCTTTTATTCTACTTCCTGGCATTTGAGACAAAAGGTGTTTCTATTTTTTGTTTTGTTTTTTTTAATTTTTCAGAGTGTATTTGAACAAAAATCAGTTTGAATCAGGCAGCACCAAACAGGAAGTAGTTAGAATCCCTTCACCAACAGGAGCTAGAGGAGAAACTGACAGAAGGTGTTTCTTCTTCCCTCCATAAGGACTACCATCATTTTTTTCCCCCTTCTCTCATCTATTTTTGCACTATATTGGAATTACTCTTTGCTTTCTGTCTTACTACTCCCAACTTCTCTCTTCTATACTAGGAAGCTGGTGCTGCAAGCTCAGATCTCAGAATCTTCCTCTCAGATTTGTTTGCTTCTGTTTTGTTGTAGGCTGGAGGAGGAAAGTTAGCTCTTGAATAAGAGTGAATGAAAGGGGGAGTGAAATGCAAACAAAGCAACCATACTAATATTTTGAGCTAACATTCTACAACACCTATGCAAATGATGAAGTTAGAGTTAATATCTGCCTTTTCTTAAATGGGACCAGGTGATTTGAGACAGGATTTTTGTTTGTTTGTTTCTTTGTTTTGGTTAGTTTGGTCTACTAGTGAGATTTCCTTTGCTTGTAAGTGACATAAAGCAAATTTGAATTAGCCTTATTTAGTAAGGACTTTGGAGAAATAAAATGGCATCTGGTGAGATAAAAGGAAAAGAACAATCCATTTATGTTTAAGAAGGGCAGGAATTCAACTGGGTCTTGGGGAGCGCTAGCCCTAGGCTCTACAATGTCCACAGGGCTCTTTTTCTTTGCCCTGTAATTCTTTTTCCTCTGTCTACAGATTGGCTTTCTCCATGAGGTAGAAAACATGACCACTCACTGAACCTTAGATGTAATTTTATAATTGGAGGAAAGAAGCTGTGTGCCATACCTCGCCTCCCCACCCCTCGCCAAGAAAAAGAAGGGAAAAAAAAAGACAACCTGAGTAGGATATTTCTTGACCAAAAATTAATTTTAGACCTTACAAGAAGAAATTTCAGAGTCTCTACTGGGGCTTTTTACAGCAAAATAAGCAGCTACTAAGAGGCATATTTTGACAAGGAGTTTTTTTTCAGTTCCAGCAGGTTGGTGGGGTAAAATTGAAAGTATAAGTTGGAGATGAAAGAAAGGAATTAGCACTGATCTGCACAGTAAGAATATTAAATACTTCATTGTGAGATTAATAGTTTTACAAAGTCTGTGGCTAGTAAGAAAAATAAATATCTTCTGCCTTATAGGTTGAGGTTATACTGTTTTATTAGAATTGATATTTTTACTTTGGAGGGGTGTGTGTGTGTGTTTCTACTGCTACCTGTTAGAAATAGGAAGAATAATGAGACAAGTTCTGTGATGGCTACTGTTTCAGAGAATTTTAGACCCTTTGGGTTATTATTTCAGACTGAATAACTCAGACCTGCAAGAATATATTGCAGGGAAAAATCAGATGCATCTTAAAGCAAAAAATAGTTTACCATCATACTTTCCCAAAAGGCATACAGGACATCACAGAGAGGGACAACCTAAAGAGAAGGGCATGAGGTTATAGTAAGGAGACATACACCATCCATGAGAGGCTACTCTGTCCATTTTTAACTTCTTGGTTGCTTTTCCTTTAGATGTGGTACACAGCAGATGACAGTCAACAAATATAACATCCTAGAAAGCTACTTTGCTTCAAGAATATCTGTCTGTAGAAGAAACAAGACAATGTGGCAACACCATGGGTATAGGGTGCAGCAAATAGGGTACAGGGAAGATCCTTGTCCATTCCTTGGTCCTGCAGAGATTCCCAAGCCAGCAGACCCATATTTCATCAGATGTTTGGAGTGACTTGCCCAGAGTAGGTTTTTGAAAATCTGAGGAACTCCTCGTCACCTTCCTTTACTATTATCTATATCCCTCCCTTGTGTGTGAGTCAGAAGCACATTAGTATTTGCAATGCCCAATTAACTAAGACATATTTAAGCACATTTAACTTAGCAGAATACATGTTTGACCAAAAGTAAGTCATCTGTAACATAATACGCTTACTCATAATTTTGGAAAATGGGCTTTGTATGGTTCATGGTCTGGACATCTTCTCCACATAGAGTTACAAAATACTGTGGCAGATGTTGTATTAATTATGTAGTTAAATTTTCTCCCCTTTTATGTTGTAATCTTCTTTAGTTAACAAGGTTTAAGCAATAAAGGTTAAAGCAAGGGTTAAGCAATAACTTGGTTACTCCTCCAGACATATGAATGGGGAAGAAGGGAGCAGTGTTCAAAATGAGAGAGCACTTGGATGGTCAGCCCCACAGTAGTGCATTGGAGGCTTCTTCTTCCACTGTTAAGCACTGAGTGTGAGGGTATTACTATTTTTGGTGAAGATGACTTTTCCACATGCTGCTCCTCCTTATCATAAACATGGATCATGGAAAGTCATAGGTAAAAGATGACAAATGATGTAGTCTCTGTGTTTCATGCCTTTTACTGTTTGTGTGAAGTCAGTTTTGGACTACTCAGCTCCTTAACATGACAAATTACTAAAAGCCCTCTCACAATCCCAGGAAAAATCAGAAAGAAGACAGAAATGGAAAAATGTTTTTTTAATTGCAAAAACAATGAAGTTTTTATAAGTTCTCTCATGCACCTAATAGAAAGAAGAAAACTGAGAAAACAAATAGAAACCAAGAATCACCAACTAGAAACTTTGCCCACTGAAAATTAATAAAAGAGCAACATAAACAACTTATTTTTCTCAACTTTACTGCAGTGTAATTGACAAATAAAAATTGTATATATTTAAGGTATACACACAATGGTTTGATTTATGCATACACTGTAAAATGATTAGCACAATCAAGCTAATGAACACATCCATCACATAGTTACCATTTTTGAAGGGGGTTGGTGAGGACATTCAAGAGCTGCTCTCTTAGCAAGTTTCAAGTATAAAATAGAGTATTATTTATCTAAAGTCACCATGCTATACATTAGATCCCCAGAGCTTATTCATTTTATAACTGAAAGTTTGTACCCTTTGACTAATATATCCCTATTTTCCCCACCCCTTTAGCCCTGGTAACCACAGTTCTCCTACCTGGTTCTATGAGTTCAATGTATTTAAATTCCACATATAAGTAAAATCATACAGTATTTCTCTTTCTCTGTCTGGCTTATTTCACATAGCATAATGTCTTCCAGGTTTAACCACATTGTAGCAAATGGCAGGATCCCTTCTTTTTTATGGCTAAATAATATTCCAGTGTGTGTGTGTGTGTGTGTGTGTGTGTGTGTACACCACATTTACTTTATCCATTTATTCATTGATGGACACCTGGGTTATTTCCATATAGTTTAAAATGGTTTTTCTTTTGTATGTTTTAATTTTATTTAAAAATAATAATAGATGACTAACATCCCCAAGGAAAGGTCTTTTCCAGATCTTTTATAGACAACTGTTCAAAAGTTTAGAGTTCTTTTTGATTTAAGTGGAGTCATATACACTAATAATCTTCATGTTTGATAGTAATTTTTTTTCAAATTAATTAATTAATTTATTTGTTCATTTTTGGCTGCATTGGGTCTCCGTTGCTGTGTGGGCTTCCTCCACTTGCGGCGAGCAGGAGCCACTCTTCACTGTGGTGTGTGGGCCTCCCACTGAGGTGGCCTCTCCCATCGCGGAGCACAGGCTCCAAGCACACAGGCTTCAGCTGTTGTGGCTCGCGGGCTTTAGAGCGCAGGCTCAGTAATTGTGGCGCACAGGCTTAGCTGCTCCGCGGCATGTGGGATCTTCCCGGACCAGGGCTCAAACCCATGTTCCCTGCATTGGCAGGTGGATTCTTAACCACTGTGCCACCAGGGAAACCCCTGATAGTAATTTTAAGTAGTTGTGAGTAGGGTGGATGTTGGGGAGAGTAGAAAAGCAAAGGGGAAATCAGATTTGAGATTTCCTTTCTGTTTAGTTTGAAAACAATTGCCCCTGGGCAAGATTTGGGAGTTTAAAAATTAAACATTTATCTGATATGTAAATTCATCTGAAGATCCAGGATTAAATGGGCAAAGGGTACTATCGAATCTTGAGGTCCATTCAGAGCTTCCTTAAGTAATTTTAATTCTCTACTCACTCTGAGTACCGTGACCCCATAGAAGTCCATGTTGTAGGGAGGTTATTATCAAAGAAGGGAGAACACTTCAAGTGTTAAGAGGATAAAGATGACACCTCTTTATCCTCTTATTTGTCCCAGCTCTTGCACAAAGGGAAAAAGTGAATGCATAGGACGTGAGAGATTTGGAGACAAATACCAGATAAAACCACTGGGTCATATTAATTAGTTAACTGGTTCATGCATAAATAAATTGTCATCAAATAACTAATGTATTATATTACTCTGCTAGATGCCATTTTGATTGTTGTGACTACAAGATGAGTATAACACATTGTGTCTTATTCAAGGAATTTGCAACCCAATTTTGTCTAGAGACAAAGTTAACATACATGAAAGTTTAAATATTACACGAGCAATAATGCAAGAGGTATCATGACCCAGTGATGTTGGTGATTTTATCATTAAATGGTGGAAGATTGGATGGGTATATAGATGGCTGTACCACTCTGAGAAACCCTATTTAAAAAGTGATGGCAATTTTGAACATAGCAGTGTTCTAAAGTAATAACTGCAGATGAGAAAGGATGGAGACAAGGTAGAAAGCACCAGGACGAGTTCCTTGCCTTCAGACTGTCTCCAAAATCTGACAAATTGCATCTGTGACATAAATAATACTGTTAGGTTTTAAATGGATCACAAAATTTGTGTTTTAATTCAAATCTCCCATAGTGCCATTTTCCCATCTAAAGCATTTTTGGTGTATAGTGGTCTCCATCAGAAGCAGTTGTGACATTGCTAGTCCCAAACCATTTGAGAAGTCCTGAAGCCACAGGCATATCATCTCTCCAGCAGAAGTCACTGGTTGAATCATGGCCCTCTTCATTTTCCTTCTGTGCTACTAGTCTACTCCCTTTGCAGAGTCTGCAGTCCAACAGGCCTCTCCTTTAGAGCTTAAGTTCCTCTTGAGAGTGTCTGAGTTGTTCTCTTAAATTAGGCACTCATTAAGATACTGGAGCCTAAACCATTGAGTCTCCTGGTTCTCAGGCTTTTAGACCCAGACCAGAACTTATACCATTGATCTCCTGGTTCTTAGTTCTTCAAAATGCAGGTCTGAGGGTTTTTAAATCTACATAATCACATAAGCCAATTCTTTATAATAAATCTCTTTCTCTCCCTCTCTCTCTCTTTTTCTCTCTAGGTATATGTACATGTATATGGATAGATTTGTATCATATTGATTCTGCTTTTCTGGGGAACCCTGATGAACATAGATGTATTCATATAATTAGGAGATAAGATTGGAAAATATGATTTTCTGTTTAAACTAGCCTGGATCAATAAGAAACATACAAAATGAGTAATTGCTGAAATCTTCCCTAATGTAGCCCATTCTAAGAAATGATTTTAATATGTGGCTGATGATACTGAGGTGTCTCCTACATTGAATCAAAAATAAAAAGTATGTATTGCCAAAAGTCTTTAAAGTAATGATCATAGGTAGCTCAATGGTAAATTTAATACGACATAGCCCCATAATTACACATGAGTGAACATCTATAAGGTTTTTTTAATCACATTTTTAAATAATTGAAGTATAGTTGTTTTACAGTGTTGTGCTAATTTCTACTGTACAGCAAAATGACTCAGTTATACACATATATACATTCTTTCTGTATATTCTTTTCCATATGGCTTATCCCAGGAGACTGGATATAGTTCCCTGTACTATACAGTAGGACCTTGTTGTTTATCCATTCTAAATGTAATAGTTTGCATCTACTAACCCCAAACTCCCAGTCCATCCCTCTCCCTGCCCCCACCCCCTTGACAACCATAAGTCTGTTCTCTATGTCTGTGTGTCTGTTTTGTAGATAAGTTCATTTGTGCCATATTTTAGATTCCACATATAAGTGATATCATATGGTATTTGTCTATCTCTGTCTGACTTAATTCACTTAGCATGATAATCTCTAGTTGCATCCATGCTGCTGCAAATGGCATTACTTCATCCTTTTTTATGGCTGAGTAGCATTCCATTGTATATATGTAACATGTCTCTTTATCTATTCATCTGGCAACGGACATTAGGTTGTTTCCATATCTTGGCTATTGTGAATAGTGCTGCTATGAACATCAGGGTGCATGTATCTTTTTGAATTATAGTTTTGTCTGGGTATACTGGCATAGGTTTTTAATTGAGGGAGGAACATAATCAGATTTGGATTTTAAAAAGATATGTTCAGAGAGTTTGTGGGCACGGGTTTTCAATTAGGAGACACTTGATTGAGGGAAACCTGTTAGGAAATTATTTTAATAGTTTAAATGAGAGATGATAATCAAAGCAATAAGAATGGGAAAACAGAGGAAAATTAAGAGGTTTGATTTTATCAGTCACTTCCCTAGAACTCAGTTAGACACATTAATAGGTAAAGCTGATGGCAATCAAAATATTATTGAAGGGGAGCAGAATATGCCACTTTCGCATACTGATTATTTTAAAGTTACTTAAGGAACAGCTGGTGCAAGGAGGACACTCTGACCTCCTTTGTCCCTCTGAAAGCAGGAGATAAATCTCCCTTTTTTTTTTTTTGTTTTTTTTGTTTTTTTTTTTGTTTTGTTTTGTTTCCTCTTGGGAAGCATGCTTGCTAGAGCTCTAGAGCTCTGTGAGGTTTAAGGTACTAGTAAACTGTGTCCAAGTAAAAGACTGGAACTATTAGAGGGATTTTTTTTTTTTTTTTTGCGGGACGCCGGGCTCTCACTGTTGTGGCCTCTCCCGTTGTGGAGCACAGGCTCCGGACGTGCAGGCTCAGCAGCCATGGCTCACGGGCCCAGCCGCTCCGTGGCATGTGGGATCTTCCCGGACCGGGGCACGAACCCGCGTCCCCTGCATTGGCAGGAGGACTCTCCACCACTGCACCACCAGGGAAGCCTTAGAGGGATTTTAAAAATGATAGGCTCTGACAAAGAGTGATGTTTAGGGTGATCGACTTGATCTGTATGGTACTTGGGTGTTGGGCAGATTACTCTGTATACTTGTTAAGAGCCGTAGAACTGTACACCATAAAGAGTGAACTTTATGTAAAATTAAAAAAAAAAATCAACCAGAATTTTGGGTTAGGAGAACCCAAGATACTGGGAGAACCCAGACTGTGACAAATTAATTTAACTGTATAACAAATGTAAGGGGTTAGGGATAAAAGGAGCTGACATAAAGAACTTTGGAAAGTAGTGTTTTGATTGGATAATCTAAGTCTAACGACAAAAAAGAACTATTCACAAGCAGTACTCTGGTTGGTAGATTTGTTTCTTATACGAGTATTTCAGCAATTCTGAAACTATGTTATTGGTATACTAGGCATGAACAAATAAATTAATATATTGTTGATAATGAGAGCCAGATTTCTCACTATCAGAGAAAGAAGTTACAAAGGAATTAGAGAGGGCAAGGGAAAGGCTAAAATGAACCCTATGTTCCTAGATTATAGAGTTGGTAATATCATTATGAACTCATTTAATAGCTATAGAGTTATAAATACAGAAATAAACATACATATGTGTGTATACATGGGGTAGTATAAACACATATATTTCTTAGACCTGTCTACTAAGGGGACCTAGAAAGAGTGACACTCCAGTAGTAACAAATATATCTAATTCCCAGATCTTGGTTTCTATATATTATTCTTCAATAAAAAGAATCAGGTCTCCTTAGAGAAATGGCTGACTCTCAGTCTGGGGCAAGGAGAATATAAATTCTGGAGCATCTTATATAGTCAGAATCTAAGGCCAAAAAAAGAAAAATACAAAAAAGGAAGGTAGGGGCATGCCAGAAGGACACAGGAGCCAATATAAAATAGCTGGAATGGCTAAAACTGGAATAATTTGAGCAACATAATAAGTAAAAATAGTATAGAGTTATAACCCAGAGAAATAAATATACATAAGTCCATATTTATACAAATAAATGATTGAGTAACTAAATAATTAGTGAACAAATAGATGGGGTAGATGGGGAAGAAGAGACATTCCTTACAAAAGAATTCGATTAATAAGTGCAGAAGATATGAAGGAAATAGAAAGTCACCATTAGAACACCATAGTAATGACTGCTGCAGGCAAGATCCACTGATAAATGCTAATGTTAGTAGATGCAACTTTAAGAAGAAAGAGAATATTTGACTAGTCTCAAAATGTTTCCTCTAAATATTTATTAGTTTACTGGAGTGGTTTTAATAATTCCCACAAATTGTTTGATATTGTTCTCTCCGGGAGATGGAATTTGTTCCCCTCCTCTTGAGGGTGGATTGGAAGAGAATATGGAAAAGGAAAGATAACTGTAGAGTGGAGAGAATGGGGTGCTTAACACTTTAATCAAATGATCAAAGTTAACATCACCTAAAATAAGTCATACTGATATCATCACCCCCTGAAATGATACAATGGGAAGAGCACTTCACTTCTATGGTGATCTTCCCCAAAGTCCATTACCCAAGTTTAGTCGTGGAAAAACATCAGACACAACATGAGAGACAGTCTACAAGCTACCTGACCAGTACTCCTCAAAATTTTCAAGGACATGAAGACAAAGAAAGATCAAGAATCTCTCTTGCTCAGAGGAGACCAAGGAGACATGGTAACTAAATCAATGGGCAGTCCTAGATTGGATCCTGGGACAGAAAAAAACATTAATGATTAGGAAAAAATAGCAAAATCAGAATAAAGCCTGCAGTTCTGTTAATAGTATTGTACTAATGTTAATTTCTTAGTTTTTTTTTTTTTTTTTTTTTTTTTTTTGGGTAGTATAGTCATTTTCACAATATTGATTCTTCCAATCCAGGAGCATGGTATAT